>NC_092265.1:31317751-31348097 GCF_036320965.1 Panulirus ornatus
TCATCAGGCAGTAAATTTAATGATGACCTGTTATAAGGCAGTAAATCTAATGATCTTGCAATGTTATAAGGCAGTAAATCTAATCATCTTGACATGAGGCAGTTCCTCTAATGACCTTTTATAAGGCTACCGCCTTGACTTGTTAAAAGGCAGTAAATATAAAGATTGTGACAGGCAGTAAATTTAATGATGTTGACCTGTTATAAGGCAGTAAATCTTATCTATATCAAATGATCTTGACCCGTTATAAGGCAGTAAATCTAATGATGACCTGTTAAAGGCAGTAAATTTAATTTCTTGAAATTCCTAAGGCAGTAAATCTAATGACCTTCACTCGTTATAAGGAAGTATATCTAATGATCTTGACCCGTTACAAGGCAATAAATCTAATGATCTTGACTTGCTTTTACGTAGTAAATCTAATGATCTTGATATAAGGCAATCTAATAATCTTGACCTGTTATATGGCAGTAAATCTAGTAATCTTCACCTTTTATGAGGCAGTAGATCTGTTATAAAGCAGTAAATCTAATCATCTTGACTTCCGAGACATTAAATCTAATGATCCTGACTTAAATAAGTGGTAAATCTAATGATGAACAGTAAATCTAATGACATTGATCTCTTATACGGCAGTATAAATTTCATTATCTTGACCTGTTACAATGCAGTAGATCTTCATTTGTTATGGTAGCAAATCTAATGATCTTGATATAAGGCAGAAAATCTAATGATCTTGACCTGTAATATGGCAGAAAATATAATGACGACCTGTTTTATAACAGGTCGTCATTATATTTTCTGCCATATTATCTAATAACTGATTTGTTCCAAGGAAGCATTTAATCTTTAAATTGACTTATTACAGTTCAGCAAATTTAATGATATTGACGTTATAATGCAGGAAATCTAATGATCTTGACCTACTATAATGCTACAAGGAAGTAAATCTATAAGGCAATAAATCTATACTGACGTTATTAGGCAGTAAATCTAATGACCTTGACTTGTTACAAGTCAGTAAATCGAAGGATCTTGACCTGTTATAAGGCAGTAAATATAATGACCTTTCCCTAATAGCACTAAAAATAATCATCTTGACTTTTATAACAGTAAATCTAATGATCTTAATTTAGTCAATAAATTTCATGATCTTGGCCTCTATCTGTTGTAAGACCCGTTATATGGCAGTCACGCTAATAATTTTAATCTGTTATAAGACCTATGATCTTGACTATAAGGCAATATATATACTGATGACCTGTTATGAGGCAGTAAATCTAATGATCTTGACATGCTATACGGCAGTAATATTTAATGTTCTTCACGTTGTTAGGCAGTAAATCTAATGATCTTGACCTGTTATATGTTGTTTTATAGGGCAGCCAATCTATTATCTATCTTGACCTGTTGGCAGTAAATCTAATGATCTTGACCTGTTAGAAGATAGTAAATCTATTGAACATGATCTATTATAAAGCAGTAAATATAATGATCTTTACAATCGACCTTTTATATAATTACCTTGGCAGTAAGACCTGTTATATGGCAGTCACTCTAATGATTTTAATTTGTTATAAGGCCTTTTATCATATGATCTTGACTAGTTATAGGGCAATATATCTGTTATGAGGCAGAAAATCTAATGATCTTGACCTATTAGAATGCAGTAAATCTGATGAGGTTCATCTGTTATAACGCAGTAAATCAAATGATCTTCAGCTGTGATAAAACAGTAAATCTAATGATCTTGACCTGTTTAAGGAAGCAAACCTAATTTAATTATATGTAAATTTAATTATAAATTTAATTTTTTTTAATTATATGTAAATTATATGTAAATCCAACGAGCTTGACCTGTTTTAAGGCAGTATATCAAATGATCTGCCATATAACAGGCAGTAAATCTTTACCTGATATACCTGATACCCTGCCTAATGATATACAAGGTCTAACGATTTTGATCCGTTATAAGAGTAAATCTAATAATCTTGACCCGTTACAAGGCAATAAATCTAATGATCTTGTACTAAATCCAATGAATCTAATGATCTTGATTAAGGCAGTAAATCTAATGATCTTGAGATAAGGCAGTGAATCTAATGATCTTGATATAAGGCAGTAAATTTAATGATCTTCATATAACGCAGTAAATCTAAATGATCTTGATATAAGGCAGTAAATCTAATGATCTTGATCTTTTACAAGGCAATAAATCTTGACTTCTTATAAGGCAGTAAATCTAATGATTACCTGTTATATGGCAGTAAATCTAATCATCTTGACTTCTTCCGAGACCTTTTAAAGGTCATGAACTTGACCTGTTAAAAGGCAGTATATCTAATGATCTTGACCTGTTATAAGGCAGTAGATCTAATGATCTTGACCTGATTCAAGGAAGTAATTCTAATGATCATCTTTTTGCAAGGCAGAAAATTTAATGATCTTGACCCATAACAATGCTGTAAATTTCAGTATCTTGACCTGTTATAGGCAGTAAATTTAATAATCCTGATTTGTTATAAGGCAAAAAATCTAATGATCTTGAGTTGTTACAAGGCAGTAAATCTAATGATCTTAACCTGTAATATGGCAGAAAATATAATGAAAATATAAGGTAGTAAATATAATAATTTTCATATGTTCCAGGGAAGCAATTATAAAACCCTAAATCTAATGATCTTGATCTGTTAGAAAGCAGTGAATCTAATGATCTTGACCTGTCAAAAGGAAGTGAATCTAATGATCTTGGCCGGTAAATCTAATGATCTTTACCTGGCATAAGGCTAACTGATACTGATTTGTTATAAGGCTACCTGTTACAATGATATTGACCTGTTATAAGGTAATAAATCTATCTTTACCTTCTATAAGTAAATCTGATGATATTGGCCTGTTATAAGGCAATAAATCTAATGACCTTTCCCTAATATAAAGCACAGTAAATCTAATCATCTAATGATCTTGTCCTGTTTATAAGGCAGTAACTCTAATGACGTTCACCTGTTATAATCTAATGATCAGCTGTTATAAAACAGTAAATCTAATGATCTTGACTTTTTTATGAGACCTAATGATATAAACTGTGAATCTAATGATCTATAGTTGTTATAAGGCATTGTTGTTATTAGGCATTAAATCTAATCTTGTTAAAAGGCAGTAAATCTAATGATTACCTTTTACAAGGTAGTAGATCTAATGATCTAGACCTGTTATAAAACAGTAAATCTAATGATTTTGACCTGCTTAAGGAAGCAAATCTAATGATCTTGACTTGTTATGACACTAAATCTAATGATCTTGACCTTGGTGGTCAAGACATGGTGGTAAATCTAATGATCTAATACGATGTAGTAAATATTGACCTGTTACAGAGCAGTAAATATTATTTTTGACAATATATAGGCAATATAAGATGACCTGCTATAAGGCAGTAAATCTAATCATCTTGACCAGAGGCAGTTACTCTAATGATGACCTTTTATTTACTTGTAAATATAAAGATTTTGACATGTTATAAGGCAGTATATATAATGATCTTGACTTATCATCAGGCAGTAAATTTAATGATGACCTGTTATAAGGCAGTAAATCTAATGATCTTGCAATGTTATAAGGCAGTAAATCTAATCATCTTGACATGAGGCAGTTCCTCTAATGACCTTTTATAAGGCTACCGCCTTGACTTGTTAAAAGGCAGTAAATATAAAGATTGTGACAGGCAGTAAATTTAATGATGTTGACCTGTTATAAGGCAGTAAATCTTATCTATATCAAATGATCTTGACCCGTTATAAGGCAGTAAATCTAATGATGACCTGTTAAAGGCAGTAAATTTAATTTCTTGAAATTCCTAAGGCAGTAAATCTAATGACCTTCACTCGTTATAAGGAAGTATATCTAATGATCTTGACCCGTTACAAGGCAATAAATCTAATGATCTTGACTTGCTTTTACGTAGTAAATCTAATGATCTTGATATAAGGCAATCTAATAATCTTGACCTGTTATATGGCAGTAAATCTAGTAATCTTCACCTTTTATGAGGCAGTAGATCTGTTATAAAGCAGTAAATCTAATCATCTTGACTTCCGAGACATTAAATCTAATGATCCTGACTTAAATAAGTGGTAAATCTAATGATGAACAGTAAATCTAATGACATTGATCTCTTATACGGCAGTATAAATTTCATTATCTTGACCTGTTACAATGCAGTAGATCTTCATTTGTTATGGTAGCAAATCTAATGATCTTGATATAAGGCAGAAAATCTAATGATCTTGACCTGTAATATGGCAGAAAATATAATGACGACCTGTTTTATAACAGGTCGTCATTATATTTTCTGCCATATTATCTAATAACTGATTTGTTCCAAGGAAGCATTTAATCTTTAAATTGACTTATTACAGTTCAGCAAATTTAATGATATTGACGTTATAATGCAGGAAATCTAATGATCTTGACCTACTATAATGCTACAAGGAAGTAAATCTATAAGGCAATAAATCTATACTGACGTTATTAGGCAGTAAATCTAATGACCTTGACTTGTTACAAGTCAGTAAATCGAAGGATCTTGACCTGTTATAAGGCAGTAAATATAATGACCTTTCCCTAATAGCACTAAAAATAATCATCTTGACTTTTATAACAGTAAATCTAATGATCTTAATTTAGTCAATAAATTTCATGATCTTGGCCTCTATCTGTTGTAAGACCCGTTATATGGCAGTCACGCTAATAATTTTAATCTGTTATAAGACCTATGATCTTGACTATAAGGCAATATATATACTGATGACCTGTTATGAGGCAGTAAATCTAATGATCTTGACATGCTATACGGCAGTAATATTTAATGTTCTTCACGTTGTTAGGCAGTAAATCTAATGATCTTGACCTGTTATATGTTGTTTTATAGGGCAGCCAATCTATTATCTATCTTGACCTGTTGGCAGTAAATCTAATGATCTTGACCTGTTAGAAGATAGTAAATCTATTGAACATGATCTATTATAAAGCAGTAAATATAATGATCTTTACAATCGACCTTTTATATAATTACCTTGGCAGTAAGACCTGTTATATGGCAGTCACTCTAATGATTTTAATTTGTTATAAGGCCTTTTATCATATGATCTTGACTAGTTATAGGGCAATATATCTGTTATGAGGCAGAAAATCTAATGATCTTGACCTATTAGAATGCAGTAAATCTGATGAGGTTCATCTGTTATAACGCAGTAAATCAAATGATCTTCAGCTGTGATAAAACAGTAAATCTAATGATCTTGACCTGTTTAAGGAAGCAAACCTAATTTAATTATATGTAAATTTAATTATAAATTTAATTTTTTTTAATTATATGTAAATTATATGTAAATCCAACGAGCTTGACCTGTTTTAAGGCAGTATATCAAATGATCTGCCATATAACAGGCAGTAAATCTTTACCTGATATACCTGATACCCTGCCTAATGATATACAAGGTCTAACGATTTTGATCCGTTATAAGAGTAAATCTAATAATCTTGACCCGTTACAAGGCAATAAATCTAATGATCTTGTACTAAATCCAATGAATCTAATGATCTTGATTAAGGCAGTAAATCTAATGATCTTGAGATAAGGCAGTGAATCTAATGATCTTGATATAAGGCAGTAAATTTAATGATCTTCATATAACGCAGTAAATCTAAATGATCTTGATATAAGGCAGTAAATCTAATGATCTTGATCTTTTACAAGGCAATAAATCTTGACTTCTTATAAGGCAGTAAATCTAATGATTACCTGTTATATGGCAGTAAATCTAATCATCTTGACTTCTTCCGAGACCTTTTAAAGGTCATGAACTTGACCTGTTAAAAGGCAGTATATCTAATGATCTTGACCTGTTATAAGGCAGTAGATCTAATGATCTTGACCTGATTCAAGGAAGTAATTCTAATGATCATCTTTTTGCAAGGCAGAAAATTTAATGATCTTGACCCATAACAATGCTGTAAATTTCAGTATCTTGACCTGTTATAGGCAGTAAATTTAATAATCCTGATTTGTTATAAGGCAAAAAATCTAATGATCTTGAGTTGTTACAAGGCAGTAAATCTAATGATCTTAACCTGTAATATGGCAGAAAATATAATGAAAATATAAGGTAGTAAATATAATAATTTTCATATGTTCCAGGGAAGCAATTATAAAACCCTAAATCTAATGATCTTGATCTGTTAGAAAGCAGTGAATCTAATGATCTTGACCTGTCAAAAGGAAGTGAATCTAATGATCTTGGCCGGTAAATCTAATGATCTTTACCTGGCATAAGGCTAACTGATACTGATTTGTTATAAGGCTACCTGTTACAATGATATTGACCTGTTATAAGGTAATAAATCTATCTTTACCTTCTATAAGTAAATCTGATGATATTGGCCTGTTATAAGGCAATAAATCTAATGACCTTTCCCTAATATAAAGCACAGTAAATCTAATCATCTAATGATCTTGTCCTGTTTATAAGGCAGTAACTCTAATGACGTTCACCTGTTATAATCTAATGATCAGCTGTTATAAAACAGTAAATCTAATGATCTTGACTTTTTTATGAGACCTAATGATATAAACTGTGAATCTAATGATCTATAGTTGTTATAAGGCATTGTTGTTATTAGGCATTAAATCTAATCTTGTTAAAAGGCAGTAAATCTAATGATTACCTTTTACAAGGTAGTAGATCTAATGATCTAGACCTGTTATAAAACAGTAAATCTAATGATTTTGACCTGCTTAAGGAAGCAAATCTAATGATCTTGACTTGTTATGACACTAAATCTAATGATCTTGACCTTGGTGGTCAAGACATGGTGGTAAATCTAATGATCTAATACGATGTAGTAAATATTGACCTGTTACAGAGCAGTAAATATTATTTTTGACAATATATAGGCAATATAAGATGACCTGCTATAAGGCAGTAAATCTAATCATCTTGACCAGAGGCAGTTACTCTAATGATGACCTTTTATTTACTTGTAAATATAAAGATTTTGACATGTTATAAGGCAGTATATATAATGATCTTGACTTATCATCAGGCAGTAAATTTAATGATGACCTGTTATAAGGCAGTAAATCTAATGATCTTGCAATGTTATAAGGCAGTAAATCTAATCATCTTGACATGAGGCAGTTCCTCTAATGACCTTTTATAAGGCTACCGCCTTGACTTGTTAAAAGGCAGTAAATATAAAGATTGTGACAGGCAGTAAATTTAATGATGTTGACCTGTTATAAGGCAGTAAATCTTATCTATATCAAATGATCTTGACCCGTTATAAGGCAGTAAATCTAATGATGACCTGTTAAAGGCAGTAAATTTAATTTCTTGAAATTCCTAAGGCAGTAAATCTAATGACCTTCACTCGTTATAAGGAAGTATATCTAATGATCTTGACCCGTTACAAGGCAATAAATCTAATGATCTTGACTTGCTTTTACGTAGTAAATCTAATGATCTTGATATAAGGCAATCTAATAATCTTGACCTGTTATATGGCAGTAAATCTAGTAATCTTCACCTTTTATGAGGCAGTAGATCTGTTATAAAGCAGTAAATCTAATCATCTTGACTTCCGAGACATTAAATCTAATGATCCTGACTTAAATAAGTGGTAAATCTAATGATGAACAGTAAATCTAATGACATTGATCTCTTATACGGCAGTATAAATTTCATTATCTTGACCTGTTACAATGCAGTAGATCTTCATTTGTTATGGTAGCAAATCTAATGATCTTGATATAAGGCAGAAAATCTAATGATCTTGACCTGTAATATGGCAGAAAATATAATGACGACCTGTTTTATAACAGGTCGTCATTATATTTTCTGCCATATTATCTAATAACTGATTTGTTCCAAGGAAGCATTTAATCTTTAAATTGACTTATTACAGTTCAGCAAATTTAATGATATTGACGTTATAATGCAGGAAATCTAATGATCTTGACCTACTATAATGCTACAAGGAAGTAAATCTATAAGGCAATAAATCTATACTGACGTTATTAGGCAGTAAATCTAATGACCTTGACTTGTTACAAGTCAGTAAATCGAAGGATCTTGACCTGTTATAAGGCAGTAAATATAATGACCTTTCCCTAATAGCACTAAAAATAATCATCTTGACTTTTATAACAGTAAATCTAATGATCTTAATTTAGTCAATAAATTTCATGATCTTGGCCTCTATCTGTTGTAAGACCCGTTATATGGCAGTCACGCTAATAATTTTAATCTGTTATAAGACCTATGATCTTGACTATAAGGCAATATATATACTGATGACCTGTTATGAGGCAGTAAATCTAATGATCTTGACATGCTATACGGCAGTAATATTTAATGTTCTTCACGTTGTTAGGCAGTAAATCTAATGATCTTGACCTGTTATATGTTGTTTTATAGGGCAGCCAATCTATTATCTATCTTGACCTGTTGGCAGTAAATCTAATGATCTTGACCTGTTAGAAGATAGTAAATCTATTGAACATGATCTATTATAAAGCAGTAAATATAATGATCTTTACAATCGACCTTTTATATAATTACCTTGGCAGTAAGACCTGTTATATGGCAGTCACTCTAATGATTTTAATTTGTTATAAGGCCTTTTATCATATGATCTTGACTAGTTATAGGGCAATATATCTGTTATGAGGCAGAAAATCTAATGATCTTGACCTATTAGAATGCAGTAAATCTGATGAGGTTCATCTGTTATAACGCAGTAAATCAAATGATCTTCAGCTGTGATAAAACAGTAAATCTAATGATCTTGACCTGTTTAAGGAAGCAAACCTAATTTAATTATATGTAAATTTAATTATAAATTTAATTTTTTTTAATTATATGTAAATTATATGTAAATCCAACGAGCTTGACCTGTTTTAAGGCAGTATATCAAATGATCTGCCATATAACAGGCAGTAAATCTTTACCTGATATACCTGATACCCTGCCTAATGATATACAAGGTCTAACGATTTTGATCCGTTATAAGAGTAAATCTAATAATCTTGACCCGTTACAAGGCAATAAATCTAATGATCTTGTACTAAATCCAATGAATCTAATGATCTTGATTAAGGCAGTAAATCTAATGATCTTGAGATAAGGCAGTGAATCTAATGATCTTGATATAAGGCAGTAAATTTAATGATCTTCATATAACGCAGTAAATCTAAATGATCTTGATATAAGGCAGTAAATCTAATGATCTTGATCTTTTACAAGGCAATAAATCTTGACTTCTTATAAGGCAGTAAATCTAATGATTACCTGTTATATGGCAGTAAATCTAATCATCTTGACTTCTTCCGAGACCTTTTAAAGGTCATGAACTTGACCTGTTAAAAGGCAGTATATCTAATGATCTTGACCTGTTATAAGGCAGTAGATCTAATGATCTTGACCTGATTCAAGGAAGTAATTCTAATGATCATCTTTTTGCAAGGCAGAAAATTTAATGATCTTGACCCATAACAATGCTGTAAATTTCAGTATCTTGACCTGTTATAGGCAGTAAATTTAATAATCCTGATTTGTTATAAGGCAAAAAATCTAATGATCTTGAGTTGTTACAAGGCAGTAAATCTAATGATCTTAACCTGTAATATGGCAGAAAATATAATGAAAATATAAGGTAGTAAATATAATAATTTTCATATGTTCCAGGGAAGCAATTATAAAACCCTAAATCTAATGATCTTGATCTGTTAGAAAGCAGTGAATCTAATGATCTTGACCTGTCAAAAGGAAGTGAATCTAATGATCTTGGCCGGTAAATCTAATGATCTTTACCTGGCATAAGGCTAACTGATACTGATTTGTTATAAGGCTACCTGTTACAATGATATTGACCTGTTATAAGGTAATAAATCTATCTTTACCTTCTATAAGTAAATCTGATGATATTGGCCTGTTATAAGGCAATAAATCTAATGACCTTTCCCTAATATAAAGCACAGTAAATCTAATCATCTAATGATCTTGTCCTGTTTATAAGGCAGTAACTCTAATGACGTTCACCTGTTATAATCTAATGATCAGCTGTTATAAAACAGTAAATCTAATGATCTTGACTTTTTTATGAGACCTAATGATATAAACTGTGAATCTAATGATCTATAGTTGTTATAAGGCATTGTTGTTATTAGGCATTAAATCTAATCTTGTTAAAAGGCAGTAAATCTAATGATTACCTTTTACAAGGTAGTAGATCTAATGATCTAGACCTGTTATAAAACAGTAAATCTAATGATTTTGACCTGCTTAAGGAAGCAAATCTAATGATCTTGACTTGTTATGACACTAAATCTAATGATCTTGACCTTGGTGGTCAAGACATGGTGGTAAATCTAATGATCTAATACGATGTAGTAAATATTGACCTGTTACAGAGCAGTAAATATTATTTTTGACAATATATAGGCAATATAAGATGACCTGCTATAAGGCAGTAAATCTAATCATCTTGACCAGAGGCAGTTACTCTAATGATGACCTTTTATTTACTTGTAAATATAAAGATTTTGACATGTTATAAGGCAGTATATATAATGATCTTGACTTATCATCAGGCAGTAAATTTAATGATGACCTGTTATAAGGCAGTAAATCTAATGATCTTGCAATGTTATAAGGCAGTAAATCTAATCATCTTGACATGAGGCAGTTCCTCTAATGACCTTTTATAAGGCTACCGCCTTGACTTGTTAAAAGGCAGTAAATATAAAGATTGTGACAGGCAGTAAATTTAATGATGTTGACCTGTTATAAGGCAGTAAATCTTATCTATATCAAATGATCTTGACCCGTTATAAGGCAGTAAATCTAATGATGACCTGTTAAAGGCAGTAAATTTAATTTCTTGAAATTCCTAAGGCAGTAAATCTAATGACCTTCACTCGTTATAAGGAAGTATATCTAATGATCTTGACCCGTTACAAGGCAATAAATCTAATGATCTTGACTTGCTTTTACGTAGTAAATCTAATGATCTTGATATAAGGCAATCTAATAATCTTGACCTGTTATATGGCAGTAAATCTAGTAATCTTCACCTTTTATGAGGCAGTAGATCTGTTATAAAGCAGTAAATCTAATCATCTTGACTTCCGAGACATTAAATCTAATGATCCTGACTTAAATAAGTGGTAAATCTAATGATGAACAGTAAATCTAATGACATTGATCTCTTATACGGCAGTATAAATTTCATTATCTTGACCTGTTACAATGCAGTAGATCTTCATTTGTTATGGTAGCAAATCTAATGATCTTGATATAAGGCAGAAAATCTAATGATCTTGACCTGTAATATGGCAGAAAATATAATGACGACCTGTTTTATAACAGGTCGTCATTATATTTTCTGCCATATTATCTAATAACTGATTTGTTCCAAGGAAGCATTTAATCTTTAAATTGACTTATTACAGTTCAGCAAATTTAATGATATTGACGTTATAATGCAGGAAATCTAATGATCTTGACCTACTATAATGCTACAAGGAAGTAAATCTATAAGGCAATAAATCTATACTGACGTTATTAGGCAGTAAATCTAATGACCTTGACTTGTTACAAGTCAGTAAATCGAAGGATCTTGACCTGTTATAAGGCAGTAAATATAATGACCTTTCCCTAATAGCACTAAAAATAATCATCTTGACTTTTATAACAGTAAATCTAATGATCTTAATTTAGTCAATAAATTTCATGATCTTGGCCTCTATCTGTTGTAAGACCCGTTATATGGCAGTCACGCTAATAATTTTAATCTGTTATAAGACCTATCTTGGCAATATATATACTGATGACCTGTTATGAGGCAGTAAATCTAATGATCTTGACATGCTATACGGCAGTAATATTTAATGTTCTTCACGTTGTTAGGCAGTAAATCTAATGATCTTGACCTGTTATATGTTGTTTTATAGGGCAGCCAATCTATTATCTATCTTGACCTGTTGGCAGTAAATCTAATGATCTTGACCTGTTAGAAGATAGTAAATCTATTGAACATGATCTATTATAAAGCAGTAAATATAATGATCTTTACAATCGACCTTTTATATAATTACCTTGGCAGTAAGACCTGTTATATGGCAGTCACTCTAATGATTTTAATTTGTTATAAGGCCTTTTATCATATGATCTTGACTAGTTATAGGGCAATATATCTGTTATGAGGCAGAAAATCTAATGATCTTGACCTATTAGAATGCAGTAAATCTGATGAGGTTCATCTGTTATAACGCAGTAAATCAAATGATCTTCAGCTGTGATAAAACAGTAAATCTAATGATCTTGACCTGTTTAAGGAAGCAAACCTAATTTAATTATATGTAAATTTAATTATAAATTTAATTTTTTTTAATTATATGTAAATTATATGTAAATCCAACGAGCTTGACCTGTTTTAAGGCAGTATATCAAATGATCTGCCATATAACAGGCAGTAAATCTTTACCTGATATACCTGATACCCTGCCTAATGATATACAAGGTCTAACGATTTTGATCCGTTATAAGAGTAAATCTAATAATCTTGACCCGTTACAAGGCAATAAATCTAATGATCTTGTACTAAATCCAATGAATCTAATGATCTTGATTAAGGCAGTAAATCTAATGATCTTGAGATAAGGCAGTGAATCTAATGATCTTGATATAAGGCAGTAAATTTAATGATCTTCATATAACGCAGTAAATCTAAATGATCTTGATATAAGGCAGTAAATCTAATGATCTTGATCTTTTACAAGGCAATAAATCTTGACTTCTTATAAGGCAGTAAATCTAATGATTACCTGTTATATGGCAGTAAATCTAATCATCTTGACTTCTTCCGAGACCTTTTAAAGGTCATGAACTTGACCTGTTAAAAGGCAGTATATCTAATGATCTTGACCTGTTATAAGGCAGTAGATCTAATGATCTTGACCTGATTCAAGGAAGTAATTCTAATGATCATCTTTTTGCAAGGCAGAAAATTTAATGATCTTGACCCATAACAATGCTGTAAATTTCAGTATCTTGACCTGTTATAGGCAGTAAATTTAATAATCCTGATTTGTTATAAGGCAAAAAATCTAATGATCTTGAGTTGTTACAAGGCAGTAAATCTAATGATCTTAACCTGTAATATGGCAGAAAATATAATGAAAATATAAGGTAGTAAATATAATAATTTTCATATGTTCCAGGGAAGCAATTATAAAACCCTAAATCTAATGATCTTGATCTGTTAGAAAGCAGTGAATCTAATGATCTTGACCTGTCAAAAGGAAGTGAATCTAATGATCTTGGCCGGTAAATCTAATGATCTTTACCTGGCATAAGGCTAACTGATACTGATTTGTTATAAGGCTACCTGTTACAATGATATTGACCTGTTATAAGGTAATAAATCTATCTTTACCTTCTATAAGTAAATCTGATGATATTGGCCTGTTATAAGGCAATAAATCTAATGACCTTTCCCTAATATAAAGCACAGTAAATCTAATCATCTAATGATCTTGTCCTGTTTATAAGGCAGTAACTCTAATGACGTTCACCTGTTATAATCTAATGATCAGCTGTTATAAAACAGTAAATCTAATGATCTTGACTTTTTTATGAGACCTAATGATATAAACTGTGAATCTAATGATCTATAGTTGTTATAAGGCATTGTTGTTATTAGGCATTAAATCTAATCTTGTTAAAAGGCAGTAAATCTAATGATTACCTTTTACAAGGTAGTAGATCTAATGATCTAGACCTGTTATAAAACAGTAAATCTAATGATTTTGACCTGCTTAAGGAAGCAAATCTAATGATCTTGACTTGTTATGACACTAAATCTAATGATCTTGACCTTGGTGGTCAAGACATGGTGGTAAATCTAATGATCTAATACGATGTAGTAAATATTGACCTGTTACAGAGCAGTAAATATTATTTTTGACAATATATAGGCAATATAAGATGACCTGCTATAAGGCAGTAAATCTAATCATCTTGACCAGAGGCAGTTACTCTAATGATGACCTTTTATTTACTTGTAAATATAAAGATTTTGACATGTTATAAGGCAGTATATATAATGATCTTGACTTATCATCAGGCAGTAAATTTAATGATGACCTGTTATAAGGCAGTAAATCTAATGATCTTGCAATGTTATAAGGCAGTAAATCTAATCATCTTGACATGAGGCAGTTCCTCTAATGACCTTTTATAAGGCTACCGCCTTGACTTGTTAAAAGGCAGTAAATATAAAGATTGTGACAGGCAGTAAATTTAATGATGTTGACCTGTTATAAGGCAGTAAATCTTATCTATATCAAATGATCTTGACCCGTTATAAGGCAGTAAATCTAATGATGACCTGTTAAAGGCAGTAAATTTAATTTCTTGAAATTCCTAAGGCAGTAAATCTAATGACCTTCACTCGTTATAAGGAAGTATATCTAATGATCTTGACCCGTTACAAGGCAATAAATCTAATGATCTTGACTTGCTTTTACGTAGTAAATCTAATGATCTTGATATAAGGCAATCTAATAATCTTGACCTGTTATATGGCAGTAAATCTAGTAATCTTCACCTTTTATGAGGCAGTAGATCTGTTATAAAGCAGTAAATCTAATCATCTTGACTTCCGAGACATTAAATCTAATGATCCTGACTTAAATAAGTGGTAAATCTAATGATGAACAGTAAATCTAATGACATTGATCTCTTATACGGCAGTATAAATTTCATTATCTTGACCTGTTACAATGCAGTAGATCTTCATTTGTTATGGTAGCAAATCTAATGATCTTGATATAAGGCAGAAAATCTAATGATCTTGACCTGTAATATGGCAGAAAATATAATGACGACCTGTTTTATAACAGGTCGTCATTATATTTTCTGCCATATTATCTAATAACTGATTTGTTCCAAGGAAGCATTTAATCTTTAAATTGACTTATTACAGTTCAGCAAATTTAATGATATTGACGTTATAATGCAGGAAATCTAATGATCTTGACCTACTATAATGCTACAAGGAAGTAAATCTATAAGGCAATAAATCTATACTGACGTTATTAGGCAGTAAATCTAATGACCTTGACTTGTTACAAGTCAGTAAATCGAAGGATCTTGACCTGTTATAAGGCAGTAAATATAATGACCTTTCCCTAATAGCACTAAAAATAATCATCTTGACTTTTATAACAGTAAATCTAATGATCTTAATTTAGTCAATAAATTTCATGATCTTGGCCTCTATCTGTTGTAAGACCCGTTATATGGCAGTCACGCTAATAATTTTAATCTGTTATAAGACCTATGATCTTGACTATAAGGCAATATATATACTGATGACCTGTTATGAGGCAGTAAATCTAATGATCTTGACATGCTATACGGCAGTAATATTTAATGTTCTTCACGTTGTTAGGCAGTAAATCTAATGATCTTGACCTGTTATATGTTGTTTTATAGGGCAGCCAATCTATTATCTATCTTGACCTGTTGGCAGTAAATCTAATGATCTTGACCTGTTAGAAGATAGTAAATCTATTGAACATGATCTATTATAAAGCAGTAAATATAATGATCTTTACAATCGACCTTTTATATAATTACCTTGGCAGTAAGACCTGTTATATGGCAGTCACTCTAATGATTTTAATTTGTTATAAGGCCTTTTATCATATGATCTTGACTAGTTATAGGGCAATATATCTGTTATGAGGCAGAAAATCTAATGATCTTGACCTATTAGAATGCAGTAAATCTGATGAGGTTCATCTGTTATAACGCAGTAAATCAAATGATCTTCAGCTGTGATAAAACAGTAAATCTAATGATCTTGACCTGTTTAAGGAAGCAAACCTAATTTAATTATATGTAAATTTAATTATAAATTTAATTTTTTTTAATTATATGTAAATTATATGTAAATCCAACGAGCTTGACCTGTTTTAAGGCAGTATATCAAATGATCTGCCATATAACAGGCAGTAAATCTTTACCTGATATACCTGATACCCTGCCTAATGATATACAAGGTCTAACGATTTTGATCCGTTATAAGAGTAAATCTAATAATCTTGACCCGTTACAAGGCAATAAATCTAATGATCTTGTACTAAATCCAATGAATCTAATGATCTTGATTAAGGCAGTAAATCTAATGATCTTGAGATAAGGCAGTGAATCTAATGATCTTGATATAAGGCAGTAAATTTAATGATCTTCATATAACGCAGTAAATCTAAATGATCTTGATATAAGGCAGTAAATCTAATGATCTTGATCTTTTACAAGGCAATAAATCTTGACTTCTTATAAGGCAGTAAATCTAATGATTACCTGTTATATGGCAGTAAATCTAATCATCTTGACTTCTTCCGAGACCTTTTAAAGGTCATGAACTTGACCTGTTAAAAGGCAGTATATCTAATGATCTTGACCTGTTATAAGGCAGTAGATCTAATGATCTTGACCTGATTCAAGGAAGTAATTCTAATGATCATCTTTTTGCAAGGCAGAAAATTTAATGATCTTGACCCATAACAATGCTGTAAATTTCAGTATCTTGACCTGTTATAGGCAGTAAATTTAATAATCCTGATTTGTTATAAGGCAAAAAATCTAATGATCTTGAGTTGTTACAAGGCAGTAAATCTAATGATCTTAACCTGTAATATGGCAGAAAATATAATGAAAATATAAGGTAGTAAATATAATAATTTTCATATGTTCCAGGGAAGCAATTATAAAACCCTAAATCTAATGATCTTGATCTGTTAGAAAGCAGTGAATCTAATGATCTTGACCTGTCAAAAGGAAGTGAATCTAATGATCTTGGCCGGTAAATCTAATGATCTTTACCTGGCATAAGGCTAACTGATACTGATTTGTTATAAGGCTACCTGTTACAATGATATTGACCTGTTATAAGGTAATAAATCTATCTTTACCTTCTATAAGTAAATCTGATGATATTGGCCTGTTATAAGGCAATAAATCTAATGACCTTTCCCTAATATAAAGCACAGTAAATCTAATCATCTAATGATCTTGTCCTGTTTATAAGGCAGTAACTCTAATGACGTTCACCTGTTATAATCTAATGATCAGCTGTTATAAAACAGTAAATCTAATGATCTTGACTTTTTTATGAGACCTAATGATATAAACTGTGAATCTAATGATCTATAGTTGTTATAAGGCATTGTTGTTATTAGGCATTAAATCTAATCTTGTTAAAAGGCAGTAAATCTAATGATTACCTTTTACAAGGTAGTAGATCTAATGATCTAGACCTGTTATAAAACAGTAAATCTAATGATTTTGACCTGCTTAAGGAAGCAAATCTAATGATCTTGACTTGTTATGACACTAAATCTAATGATCTTGACCTTGGTGGTCAAGACATGGTGGTAAATCTAATGATCTAATACGATGTAGTAAATATTGACCTGTTACAGAGCAGTAAATATTATTTTTGACAATATATAGGCAATATAAGATGACCTGCTATAAGGCAGTAAATCTAATCATCTTGACCAGAGGCAGTTACTCTAATGATGACCTTTTATTTACTTGTAAATATAAAGATTTTGACATGTTATAAGGCAGTATATATAATGATCTTGACTTATCATCAGGCAGTAAATTTAATGATGACCTGTTATAAGGCAGTAAATCTAATGATCTTGCAATGTTATAAGGCAGTAAATCTAATCATCTTGACATGAGGCAGTTCCTCTAATGACCTTTTATAAGGCTACCGCCTTGACTTGTTAAAAGGCAGTAAATATAAAGATTGTGACAGGCAGTAAATTTAATGATGTTGACCTGTTATAAGGCAGTAAATCTTATCTATATCAAATGATCTTGACCCGTTATAAGGCAGTAAATCTAATGATGACCTGTTAAAGGCAGTAAATTTAATTTCTTGAAATTCCTAAGGCAGTAAATCTAATGACCTTCACTCGTTATAAGGAAGTATATCTAATGATCTTGACCCGTTACAAGGCAATAAATCTAATGATCTTGACTTGCTTTTACGTAGTAAATCTAATGATCTTGATATAAGGCAATCTAATAATCTTGACCTGTTATATGGCAGTAAATCTAGTAATCTTCACCTTTTATGAGGCAGTAGATCTGTTATAAAGCAGTAAATCTAATCATCTTGACTTCCGAGACATTAAATCTAATGATCCTGACTTAAATAAGTGGTAAATCTAATGATGAACAGTAAATCTAATGACATTGATCTCTTATACGGCAGTATAAATTTCATTATCTTGACCTGTTACAATGCAGTAGATCTTCATTTGTTATGGTAGCAAATCTAATGATCTTGATATAAGGCAGAAAATCTAATGATCTTGACCTGTAATATGGCAGAAAATATAATGACGACCTGTTTTATAACAGGTCGTCATTATATTTTCTGCCATATTATCTAATAACTGATTTGTTCCAAGGAAGCATTTAATCTTTAAATTGACTTATTACAGTTCAGCAAATTTAATGATATTGACGTTATAATGCAGGAAATCTAATGATCTTGACCTACTATAATGCTACAAGGAAGTAAATCTATAAGGCAATAAATCTATACTGACGTTATTAGGCAGTAAATCTAATGACCTTGACTTGTTACAAGTCAGTAAATCGAAGGATCTTGACCTGTTATAAGGCAGTAAATATAATGACCTTTCCCTAATAGCACTAAAAATAATCATCTTGACTTTTATAACAGTAAATCTAATGATCTTAATTTAGTCAATAAATTTCATGATCTTGGCCTCTATCTGTTGTAAGACCCGTTATATGGCAGTCACGCTAATAATTTTAATCTGTTATAAGACCTATGATCTTGACTATAAGGCAATATATATACTGATGACCTGTTATGAGGCAGTAAATCTAATGATCTTGACATGCTATACGGCAGTAATATTTAATGTTCTTCACGTTGTTAGGCAGTAAATCTAATGATCTTGACCTGTTATATGTTGTTTTATAGGGCAGCCAATCTATTATCTATCTTGACCTGTTGGCAGTAAATCTAATGATCTTGACCTGTTAGAAGATAGTAAATCTATTGAACATGATCTATTATAAAGCAGTAAATATAATGATCTTTACAATCGACCTTTTATATAATTACCTTGGCAGTAAGACCTGTTATATGGCAGTCACTCTAATGATTTTAATTTGTTATAAGGCCTTTTATCATATGATCTTGACTAGTTATAGGGCAATATATCTGTTATGAGGCAGAAAATCTAATGATCTTGACCTATTAGAATGCAGTAAATCTGATGAGGTTCATCTGTTATAACGCAGTAAATCAAATGATCTTCAGCTGTGATAAAACAGTAAATCTAATGATCTTGACCTGTTTAAGGAAGCAAACCTAATTTAATTATATGTAAATTTAATTATAAATTTAATTTTTTTTAATTATATGTAAATTATATGTAAATCCAACGAGCTTGACCTGTTTTAAGGCAGTATATCAAATGATCTGCCATATAACAGGCAGTAAATCTTTACCTGATATACCTGATACCCTGCCTAATGATATACAAGGTCTAACGATTTTGATCCGTTATAAGAGTAAATCTAATAATCTTGACCCGTTACAAGGCAATAAATCTAATGATCTTGTACTAAATCCAATGAATCTAATGATCTTGATTAAGGCAGTAAATCTAATGATCTTGAGATAAGGCAGTGAATCTAATGATCTTGATATAAGGCAGTAAATTTAATGATCTTCATATAACGCAGTAAATCTAAATGATCTTGATATAAGGCAGTAAATCTAATGATCTTGATCTTTTACAAGGCAATAAATCTTGACTTCTTATAAGGCAGTAAATCTAATGATTACCTGTTATATGGCAGTAAATCTAATCATCTTGACTTCTTCCGAGACCTTTTAAAGGTCATGAACTTGACCTGTTAAAAGGCAGTATATCTAATGATCTTGACCTGTTATAAGGCAGTAGATCTAATGATCTTGACCTGATTCAAGGAAGTAATTCTAATGATCATCTTTTTGCAAGGCAGAAAATTTAATGATCTTGACCCATAACAATGCTGTAAATTTCAGTATCTTGACCTGTTATAGGCAGTAAATTTAATAATCCTGATTTGTTATAAGGCAAAAAATCTAATGATCTTGAGTTGTTACAAGGCAGTAAATCTAATGATCTTAACCTGTAATATGGCAGAAAATATAATGAAAATATAAGGTAGTAAATATAATAATTTTCATATGTTCCAGGGAAGCAATTATAAAACCCTAAATCTAATGATCTTGATCTGTTAGAAAGCAGTGAATCTAATGATCTTGACCTGTCAAAAGGAAGTGAATCTAATGATCTTGGCCGGTAAATCTAATGATCTTTACCTGGCATAAGGCTAACTGATACTGATTTGTTATAAGGCTACCTGTTACAATGATATTGACCTGTTATAAGGTAATAAATCTATCTTTACCTTCTATAAGTAAATCTGATGATATTGGCCTGTTATAAGGCAATAAATCTAATGACCTTTCCCTAATATAAAGCACAGTAAATCTAATCATCTAATGATCTTGTCCTGTTTATAAGGCAGTAACTCTAATGACGTTCACCTGTTATAATCTAATGATCAGCTGTTATAAAACAGTAAATCTAATGATCTTGACTTTTTTATGAGACCTAATGATATAAACTGTGAATCTAATGATCTATAGTTGTTATAAGGCATTGTTGTTATTAGGCATTAAATCTAATCTTGTTAAAAGGCAGTAAATCTAATGATTACCTTTTACAAGGTAGTAGATCTAATGATCTAGACCTGTTATAAAACAGTAAATCTAATGATTTTGACCTGCTTAAGGAAGCAAATCTAATGATCTTGACTTGTTATGACACTAAATCTAATGATCTTGACCTTGGTGGTCAAGACATGGTGGTAAATCTAATGATCTAATACGATGTAGTAAATATTGACCTGTTACAGAGCAGTAAATATTATTTTTGACAATATATAGGCAATATAAGATGACCTGCTATAAGGCAGTAAATCTAATCATCTTGACCAGAGGCAGTTACTCTAATGATGACCTTTTATTTACTTGTAAATATAAAGATTTTGACATGTTATAAGGCAGTATATATAATGATCTTGACTTATCATCAGGCAGTAAATTTAATGATGACCTGTTATAAGGCAGTAAATCTAATGATCTTGCAATGTTATAAGGCAGTAAATCTAATCATCTTGACATGAGGCAGTTCCTCTAATGACCTTTTATAAGGCTACCGCCTTGACTTGTTAAAAGGCAGTAAATATAAAGATTGTGACAGGCAGTAAATTTAATGATGTTGACCTGTTATAAGGCAGTAAATCTTATCTATATCAAATGATCTTGACCCGTTATAAGGCAGTAAATCTAATGATGACCTGTTAAAGGCAGTAAATTTAATTTCTTGAAATTCCTAAGGCAGTAAATCTAATGACCTTCACTCGTTATAAGGAAGTATATCTAATGATCTTGACCCGTTACAAGGCAATAAATCTAATGATCTTGACTTGCTTTTACGTAGTAAATCTAATGATCTTGATATAAGGCAATCTAATAATCTTGACCTGTTATATGGCAGTAAATCTAGTAATCTTCACCTTTTATGAGGCAGTAGATCTGTTATAAAGCAGTAAATCTAATCATCTTGACTTCCGAGACATTAAATCTAATGATCCTGACTTAAATAAGTGGTAAATCTAATGATGAACAGTAAATCTAATGACATTGATCTCTTATACGGCAGTATAAATTTCATTATCTTGACCTGTTACAATGCAGTAGATCTTCATTTGTTATGGTAGCAAATCTAATGATCTTGATATAAGGCAGAAAATCTAATGATCTTGACCTGTAATATGGCAGAAAATATAATGACGACCTGTTTTATAACAGGTCGTCATTATATTTTCTGCCATATTATCTAATAACTGATTTGTTCCAAGGAAGCATTTAATCTTTAAATTGACTTATTACAGTTCAGCAAATTTAATGATATTGACGTTATAATGCAGGAAATCTAATGATCTTGACCTACTATAATGCTACAAGGAAGTAAATCTATAAGGCAATAAATCTATACTGACGTTATTAGGCAGTAAATCTAATGACCTTGACTTGTTACAAGTCAGTAAATCGAAGGATCTTGACCTGTTATAAGGCAGTAAATATAATGACCTTTCCCTAATAGCACTAAAAATAATCATCTTGACTTTTATAACAGTAAATCTAATGATCTTAATTTAGTCAATAAATTTCATGATCTTGGCCTCTATCTGTTGTAAGACCCGTTATATGGCAGTCACGCTAATAATTTTAATCTGTTATAAGACCTATCTTGGCAATATATATACTGATGACCTGTTATGAGGCAGTAAATCTAATGATCTTGACATGCTATACGGCAGTAATATTTAATGTTCTTCACGTTGTTAGGCAGTAAATCTAATGATCTTGACCTGTTATATGTTGTTTTATAGGGCAGCCAATCTATTATCTATCTTGACCTGTTGGCAGTAAATCTAATGATCTTGACCTGTTAGAAGATAGTAAATCTATTGAACATGATCTATTATAAAGCAGTAAATATAATGATCTTTACAATCGACCTTTTATATAATTACCTTGGCAGTAAGACCTGTTATATGGCAGTCACTCTAATGATTTTAATTTGTTATAAGGCCTTTTATCATATGATCTTGACTAGTTATAGGGCAATATATCTGTTATGAGGCAGAAAATCTAATGATCTTGACCTATTAGAATGCAGTAAATCTGATGAGGTTCATCTGTTATAACGCAGTAAATCAAATGATCTTCAGCTGTGATAAAACAGTAAATCTAATGATCTTGACCTGTTTAAGGAAGCAAACCTAATTTAATTATATGTAAATTTAATTATAAATTTAATTTTTTTTAATTATATGTAAATTATATGTAAATCCAACGAGCTTGACCTGTTTTAAGGCAGTATATCAAATGATCTGCCATATAACAGGCAGTAAATCTTTACCTGATATACCTGATACCCTGCCTAATGATATACAAGGTCTAACGATTTTGATCCGTTATAAGAGTAAATCTAATAATCTTGACCCGTTACAAGGCAATAAATCTAATGATCTTGTACTAAATCCAATGAATCTAATGATCTTGATTAAGGCAGTAAATCTAATGATCTTGAGATAAGGCAGTGAATCTAATGATCTTGATATAAGGCAGTAAATTTAATGATCTTCATATAACGCAGTAAATCTAAATGATCTTGATATAAGGCAGTAAATCTAATGATCTTGATCTTTTACAAGGCAATAAATCTTGACTTCTTATAAGGCAGTAAATCTAATGATTACCTGTTATATGGCAGTAAATCTAATCATCTTGACTTCTTCCGAGACCTTTTAAAGGTCATGAACTTGACCTGTTAAAAG
Organism: Panulirus ornatus; assembly: GCF_036320965.1. Taxonomy (NCBI): domain Eukaryota; kingdom Metazoa; phylum Arthropoda; class Malacostraca; order Decapoda; family Palinuridae; genus Panulirus; species Panulirus ornatus. The sequence continues at coordinate 31,341,343 of NC_092265.1, forward strand.
GCAGTATATCTAATGATCTTGACCTGTTATAAGGCAGTAGATCTAATGATCTTGACCTGATTCAAGGAAGTAATTCTAATGATCATCTTTTTGCAAGGCAGAAAATTTAATGATCTTGACCCATAACAATGCTGTAAATTTCAGTATCTTGACCTGTTATAGGCAGTAAATTTAATAATCCTGATTTGTTATAAGGCAAAAAATCTAATGATCTTGAGTTGTTACAAGGCAGTAAATCTAATGATCTTAACCTGTAATATGGCAGAAAATATAATGAAAATATAAGGTAGTAAATATAATAATTTTCATATGTTCCAGGGAAGCAATTATAAAACCCTAAATCTAATGATCTTGATCTGTTAGAAAGCAGTGAATCTAATGATCTTGACCTGTCAAAAGGAAGTGAATCTAATGATCTTGGCCGGTAAATCTAATGATCTTTACCTGGCATAAGGCTAACTGATACTGATTTGTTATAAGGCTACCTGTTACAATGATATTGACCTGTTATAAGGTAATAAATCTATCTTTACCTTCTATAAGTAAATCTGATGATATTGGCCTGTTATAAGGCAATAAATCTAATGACCTTTCCCTAATATAAAGCACAGTAAATCTAATCATCTAATGATCTTGTCCTGTTTATAAGGCAGTAACTCTAATGACGTTCACCTGTTATAATCTAATGATCAGCTGTTATAAAACAGTAAATCTAATGATCTTGACTTTTTTATGAGACCTAATGATATAAACTGTGAATCTAATGATCTATAGTTGTTATAAGGCATTGTTGTTATTAGGCATTAAATCTAATCTTGTTAAAAGGCAGTAAATCTAATGATTACCTTTTACAAGGTAGTAGATCTAATGATCTAGACCTGTTATAAAACAGTAAATCTAATGATTTTGACCTGCTTAAGGAAGCAAATCTAATGATCTTGACTTGTTATGACACTAAATCTAATGATCTTGACCTTGGTGGTCAAGACATGGTGGTAAATCTAATGATCTAATACGATGTAGTAAATATTGACCTGTTACAGAGCAGTAAATATTATTTTTGACAATATATAGGCAATATAAGATGACCTGCTATAAGGCAGTAAATCTAATCATCTTGACCAGAGGCAGTTACTCTAATGATGACCTTTTATTTACTTGTAAATATAAAGATTTTGACATGTTATAAGGCAGTATATATAATGATCTTGACTTATCATCAGGCAGTAAATTTAATGATGACCTGTTATAAGGCAGTAAATCTAATGATCTTGCAATGTTATAAGGCAGTAAATCTAATCATCTTGACATGAGGCAGTTCCTCTAATGACCTTTTATAAGGCTACCGCCTTGACTTGTTAAAAGGCAGTAAATATAAAGATTGTGACAGGCAGTAAATTTAATGATGTTGACCTGTTATAAGGCAGTAAATCTTATCTATATCAAATGATCTTGACCCGTTATAAGGCAGTAAATCTAATGATGACCTGTTAAAGGCAGTAAATTTAATTTCTTGAAATTCCTAAGGCAGTAAATCTAATGACCTTCACTCGTTATAAGGAAGTATATCTAATGATCTTGACCCGTTACAAGGCAATAAATCTAATGATCTTGACTTGCTTTTACGTAGTAAATCTAATGATCTTGATATAAGGCAATCTAATAATCTTGACCTGTTATATGGCAGTAAATCTAGTAATCTTCACCTTTTATGAGGCAGTAGATCTGTTATAAAGCAGTAAATCTAATCATCTTGACTTCCGAGACATTAAATCTAATGATCCTGACTTAAATAAGTGGTAAATCTAATGATGAACAGTAAATCTAATGACATTGATCTCTTATACGGCAGTATAAATTTCATTATCTTGACCTGTTACAATGCAGTAGATCTTCATTTGTTATGGTAGCAAATCTAATGATCTTGATATAAGGCAGAAAATCTAATGATCTTGACCTGTAATATGGCAGAAAATATAATGACGACCTGTTTTATAACAGGTCGTCATTATATTTTCTGCCATATTATCTAATAACTGATTTGTTCCAAGGAAGCATTTAATCTTTAAATTGACTTATTACAGTTCAGCAAATTTAATGATATTGACGTTATAATGCAGGAAATCTAATGATCTTGACCTACTATAATGCTACAAGGAAGTAAATCTATAAGGCAATAAATCTATACTGACGTTATTAGGCAGTAAATCTAATGACCTTGACTTGTTACAAGTCAGTAAATCGAAGGATCTTGACCTGTTATAAGGCAGTAAATATAATGACCTTTCCCTAATAGCACTAAAAATAATCATCTTGACTTTTATAACAGTAAATCTAATGATCTTAATTTAGTCAATAAATTTCATGATCTTGGCCTCTATCTGTTGTAAGACCCGTTATATGGCAGTCACGCTAATAATTTTAATCTGTTATAAGACCTATGATCTTGACTATAAGGCAATATATATACTGATGACCTGTTATGAGGCAGTAAATCTAATGATCTTGACATGCTATACGGCAGTAATATTTAATGTTCTTCACGTTGTTAGGCAGTAAATCTAATGATCTTGACCTGTTATATGTTGTTTTATAGGGCAGCCAATCTATTATCTATCTTGACCTGTTGGCAGTAAATCTAATGATCTTGACCTGTTAGAAGATAGTAAATCTATTGAACATGATCTATTATAAAGCAGTAAATATAATGATCTTTACAATCGACCTTTTATATAATTACCTTGGCAGTAAGACCTGTTATATGGCAGTCACTCTAATGATTTTAATTTGTTATAAGGCCTTTTATCATATGATCTTGACTAGTTATAGGGCAATATATCTGTTATGAGGCAGAAAATCTAATGATCTTGACCTATTAGAATGCAGTAAATCTGATGAGGTTCATCTGTTATAACGCAGTAAATCAAATGATCTTCAGCTGTGATAAAACAGTAAATCTAATGATCTTGACCTGTTTAAGGAAGCAAACCTAATTTAATTATATGTAAATTTAATTATAAATTTAATTTTTTTTAATTATATGTAAATTATATGTAAATCCAACGAGCTTGACCTGTTTTAAGGCAGTATATCAAATGATCTGCCATATAACAGGCAGTAAATCTTTACCTGATATACCTGATACCCTGCCTAATGATATACAAGGTCTAACGATTTTGATCCGTTATAAGAGTAAATCTAATAATCTTGACCCGTTACAAGGCAATAAATCTAATGATCTTGTACTAAATCCAATGAATCTAATGATCTTGATTAAGGCAGTAAATCTAATGATCTTGAGATAAGGCAGTGAATCTAATGATCTTGATATAAGGCAGTAAATTTAATGATCTTCATATAACGCAGTAAATCTAAATGATCTTGATATAAGGCAGTAAATCTAATGATCTTGATCTTTTACAAGGCAATAAATCTTGACTTCTTATAAGGCAGTAAATCTAATGATTACCTGTTATATGGCAGTAAATCTAATCATCTTGACTTCTTCCGAGACCTTTTAAAGGTCATGAACTTGACCTGTTAAAAGGCAGTATATCTAATGATCTTGACCTGTTATAAGGCAGTAGATCTAATGATCTTGACCTGATTCAAGGAAGTAATTCTAATGATCATCTTTTTGCAAGGCAGAAAATTTAATGATCTTGACCCATAACAATGCTGTAAATTTCAGTATCTTGACCTGTTATAGGCAGTAAATTTAATAATCCTGATTTGTTATAAGGCAAAAAATCTAATGATCTTGAGTTGTTACAAGGCAGTAAATCTAATGATCTTAACCTGTAATATGGCAGAAAATATAATGAAAATATAAGGTAGTAAATATAATAATTTTCATATGTTCCAGGGAAGCAATTATAAAACCCTAAATCTAATGATCTTGATCTGTTAGAAAGCAGTGAATCTAATGATCTTGACCTGTCAAAAGGAAGTGAATCTAATGATCTTGGCCGGTAAATCTAATGATCTTTACCTGGCATAAGGCTAACTGATACTGATTTGTTATAAGGCTACCTGTTACAATGATATTGACCTGTTATAAGGTAATAAATCTATCTTTACCTTCTATAAGTAAATCTGATGATATTGGCCTGTTATAAGGCAATAAATCTAATGACCTTTCCCTAATATAAAGCACAGTAAATCTAATCATCTAATGATCTTGTCCTGTTTATAAGGCAGTAACTCTAATGACGTTCACCTGTTATAATCTAATGATCAGCTGTTATAAAACAGTAAATCTAATGATCTTGACTTTTTTATGAGACCTAATGATATAAACTGTGAATCTAATGATCTATAGTTGTTATAAGGCATTGTTGTTATTAGGCATTAAATCTAATCTTGTTAAAAGGCAGTAAATCTAATGATTACCTTTTACAAGGTAGTAGATCTAATGATCTAGACCTGTTATAAAACAGTAAATCTAATGATTTTGACCTGCTTAAGGAAGCAAATCTTGACTTGTTATGACACTAAATCTAATGATCTTGACCTTGGTGGTCAAGACATGGTGGTAAATCTAATGATCTAATACGATGTAGTAAATATTGACCTGTTACAGAGCAGTAAATATTATTTTTGACAATATATAGGCAATATAAGATGACCTGCTATAAGGCAGTAAATCTAATCATCTTGACCAGAGGCAGTTACTCTAATGATGACCTTTTATTTACTTGTAAATATAAAGATTTTGACATGTTATAAGGCAGTATATATAATGATCTTGACTTATCATCAGGCAGTAAATTTAATGATGACCTGTTATAAGGCAGTAAATCTAATGATCTTGCAATGTTATAAGGCAGTAAATCTAATCATCTTGACATGAGGCAGTTCCTCTAATGACCTTTTATAAGGCTACCGCCTTGACTTGTTAAAAGGCAGTAAATATAAAGATTGTGACAGGCAGTAAATTTAATGATGTTGACCTGTTATAAGGCAGTAAATCTTATCTATATCAAATGATCTTGACCCGTTATAAGGCAGTAAATCTAATGATGACCTGTTAAAGGCAGTAAATTTAATTTCTTGAAATTCCTAAGGCAGTAAATCTAATGACCTTCACTCGTTATAAGGAAGTATATCTAATGATCTTGACCCGTTACAAGGCAATAAATCTAATGATCTTGACTTGCTTTTACGTAGTAAATCTAATGATCTTGATATAAGGCAATCTAATAATCTTGACCTGTTATATGGCAGTAAATCTAGTAATCTTCACCTTTTATGAGGCAGTAGATCTGTTATAAAGCAGTAAATCTAATCATCTTGACTTCCGAGACATTAAATCTAATGATCCTGACTTAAATAAGTGGTAAATCTAATGATGAACAGTAAATCTAATGACATTGATCTCTTATACGGCAGTATAAATTTCATTATCTTGACCTGTTACAATGCAGTAGATCTTCATTTGTTATGGTAGCAAATCTAATGATCTTGATATAAGGCAGAAAATCTAATGATCTTGACCTGTAATATGGCAGAAAATATAATGACGACCTGTTTTATAACAGGTCGTCATTATATTTTCTGCCATATTATCTAATAACTGATTTGTTCCAAGGAAGCATTTAATCTTTAAATTGACTTATTACAGTTCAGCAAATTTAATGATATTGACGTTATAATGCAGGAAATCTAATGATCTTGACCTACTATAATGCTACAAGGAAGTAAATCTATAAGGCAATAAATCTATACTGACGTTATTAGGCAGTAAATCTAATGACCTTGACTTGTTACAAGTCAGTAAATCGAAGGATCTTGACCTGTTATAAGGCAGTAAATATAATGACCTTTCCCTAATAGCACTAAAAATAATCATCTTGACTTTTATAACAGTAAATCTAATGATCTTAATTTAGTCAATAAATTTCATGATCTTGGCCTCTATCTGTTGTAAGACCCGTTATATGGCAGTCACGCTAATAATTTTAATCTGTTATAAGACCTATGATCTTGACTATAAGGCAATATATATACTGATGACCTGTTATGAGGCAGTAAATCTAATGATCTTGACATGCTATACGGCAGTAATATTTAATGTTCTTCACGTTGTTAGGCAGTAAATCTAATGATCTTGACCTGTTATATGTTGTTTTATAGGGCAGCCAATCTATTATCTATCTTGACCTGTTGGCAGTAAATCTAATGATCTTGACCTGTTAGAAGATAGTAAATCTATTGAACATGATCTATTATAAAGCAGTAAATATAATGATCTTTACAATCGACCTTTTATATAATTACCTTGGCAGTAAGACCTGTTATATGGCAGTCACTCTAATGATTTTAATTTGTTATAAGGCCTTTTATCATATGATCTTGACTAGTTATAGGGCAATATATCTGTTATGAGGCAGAAAATCTAATGATCTTGACCTATTAGAATGCAGTAAATCTGATGAGGTTCATCTGTTATAACGCAGTAAATCAAATGATCTTCAGCTGTGATAAAACAGTAAATCTAATGATCTTGACCTGTTTAAGGAAGCAAACCTAATTTAATTATATGTAAATTTAATTATAAATTTAATTTTTTTTAATTATATGTAAATTATATGTAAATCCAACGAGCTTGACCTGTTTTAAGGCAGTATATCAAATGATCTGCCATATAACAGGCAGTAAATCTTTACCTGATATACCTGATACCCTGCCTAATGATATACAAGGTCTAACGATTTTGATCCGTTATAAGAGTAAATCTAATAATCTTGACCCGT
>NC_092265.1:31348197-31370307 GCF_036320965.1 Panulirus ornatus
CCTTCTATAAGTAAATCTGATGATATTGGCCTGTTATAAGGCAAAAATCTAATATTTTTCCCCTAATATAAGCACGTAAATCTAATCTCTAATGATTTTGTCCTGTTTATAAGGCATAACTCAATGACGTTCACCTTTTAATCAAAGTCAGCTTTTTAAAAACAGAAATAAAAAGACTTGCTTTTTTATGAACCAATAAATTTTAAAAACTGTGAACTAATGATCTATTTTGTTATAAGGAAATTTGTTGTTTTACTTAAATCAAATCTTTTTAAAAGGCAAAAATCTAAGATTACCTTTTACAAGGTAAGATCTAACCTGTATAAAAAAAAATCTAATATTTTGACCTGCTTAAGAAATCAAATTAATGATCTTTACTTGTTAACACTAAATCTAATGATCTTGACCTTGGGGTCAAGACGGGTGGTAAATCAAAAGATCAATACGATTGTAAAATTTTGACCTGTTACAGGCAGAAATTTATTTTTGAAAATAAATAGGCAAAAATAGAGACCTGCTAAAGGGCAGAAATCTAACATCTGACCAGAGGAACTCTAATGATGACCTTTTTATTTTCCCTTGAAATATAAAGATTTTGACATTTTAAAGGCAGTATATATAATGATTTTTCCCTTATCATCAGGCAGTAAATTTTAATGATACCTGTTATAAGGCAGTAAATCTAATGATCTTGCAATGTAAAGGCAGTAAATCTAATCATCTTGACATGAGGCAGTTCCTCTAATGCCCTTTTAAAAAGGCTAAACCGCCTTGACTTGTTAAAAGGCAGAAAATATAAAGATTGTACAGGCATAAATTTAATGATTTTGACCTGTTTAAAAGGCAGGAAAAAAAAAATTTATCTATAATCAAAAATGACTTAACCCGTTATAAGGCATAAATCTAATGATAACCTGTTAAAGGCATAAATTTAATTTCTTGAAATTCCAAAGGGCAGTAAATAAAATGACCTTCACTTTTTATAAGGAAGTAAAAAAAATGATCTTGACCCTTTACAAGGCAATAAAATCAATGATCTTGACTTGCTTTTACGTAGTAAATCTAATGATCTTGATATAAGGCAATCTAATAATCTTGACCTGTTATATGGCAGTAAATCTAGTAATCTTCACCTTTTATGAGGCAGTAGATCTGTTATAAAGCAGTAAATCTAATCATCTTGACTTCCGAGACATTAAATCTAATGATCCTGACTTAAATAAGTGGTAAATCTAATGATGAACAGTAAATCTAATGACATTGATCTCTTATACGGCAGATAATATTTCATTATCTTGACCGTGTTACAATGCAGTAGATCTTCATTTGTTATGGTAGCAAATCTAATGATCTTGATATAAGGCAGAAAATCTAATGATCTTGACCTGTAATATGGCAGAAAATATATTGACGACCTGTTATAACAGGTCTCATATATTTTCTGCCATATTATCTAATAACTGATTTGTTCCAAGGAAGCATTTAATCTTTAAATTGACTTATTACAGTTCAGCAAATTTAATGATATTGACGTTATAATGCAGGAAATCTAATGATCTTGACCTACTATAATGCTACAAGGAAGTAAATCTATAAGGCAATAAATCTATACTGACGTTATTAGGCAGTAAATCTAATGACCTTGACTTGTTACAAGTCAGTAAATCGAAGGATCTTGACCTGTTATAAGGCAGTAAATATAATGACCTTTCCCTAATAGCACTAAAAATAATCATCTTGACTTTTATAACAGTAAATCTAATGATCTTAATTTAGTCAATAAATTTCATGATCTTGGCCTCTATCTGTTGTAAGACCCGTTATATGGCAGTCACGCTAATAATTTTAATCTGTTATAAGACCTATGATCTTGACTATAAGGCAATATATATACTGATGACCTGTTATGAGGCAGTAAATCTAATGATCTTGACATGCTATACGGCAGTAATATTTAATGTTCTTCACGTTGTTAGGCAGTAAATCTAATGATCTTGACCTGTTATATGTTGTTTTATAGGGCAGCCAATCTATTATCTATCTTGACCTGTTGGCAGTAAATCTAATGATCTTGACCTGTTAGAAGATAGTAAATCTATTGAACATGATCTATTATAAAGCAGTAAATATAATGATCTTTACAATCGACCTTTTATAAATTACCTTGGCAGTAAGACCTGTTATATGGCAGTCACTCTAATGATTTTAATTTGTTATAAGGCCTTTTATCATATGATCTTGACTAGTTATAGGGCAATATATCTGTTATGAGGCAGAAAATCTAATGATCTTGACCTATTAGAATGCAGTAAATCTGATGAGGTTCATCTGTTATAACGCAGTAAATCAAATGATCTTCAGCTGTGATAAAACAGTAAATCTAATGATCTTGACCTGTTTAAGGAAGCAAACCTAATTTAATTATATGTAAATTTAATTATAAATTTAATTTTTTTTAATTATATGTAAATTATATGTAAATCCAACGAGCTTGACCTGTTTTAAGGCAGTATATCAAATGATCTGCCATATAACAGGCAGTAAATCTTTACCTGATATACCTGATACCCTGCCTAATGATATACAAGGTCTAACGATTTTGATCCGTTATAAGAGTAAATCTAATAATCTTGACCCGTTACAAGGCAATAAATCTAATGATCTTGTACTAAATCCAATGAATCTAATGATCTTGATTAAGGCAGTAAATCTAATGATCTTGAGATAAGGCAGTGAATCTAATGATCTTCATATAACGCAGTAAATCTAATGATCTTGATATAAGGCAGTAAATCTAATGATCTTGATATAAGGCAGTAAATCTAATGATCTTGATCTTTTACAAGGCAGTAAATCTTGACTTCTTATAAGGCAGTAAATCTAATGATTACCTGTTATATGGCAGTAAATCTAATCATCTTGACTTCTTCCGAGACCTTTTAAAGGTCATGAACTTGACCTGTTAAAAGGCAGTATATCTAATGATCTTGACCTGTTATAAGGCAGTAGATCTAATGATCTTGACCTGATTCAAGGAAGTAATTCTAATGATCATCTTTTTGCAAGGCAGAAAATTTAATGATCTTGACCATAACAATGCTGTAAATTTCAGTATCTTGACCTGTTATAGGCAGTAAATTTAATAATCCTGATTTGTTATAAGGCAAAAAATCTAATGATCTTGAGTTGTTACAAGGCAGTAAATCTAATGATCTTAACCTGTAATATGGCAGAAAATATAATGAAAATATAAGGTAGTAAATATAATAATTTTCATATGTTCCAGGGAAGCAATTATAAAACCCTAAATCTAATGATCTTGATCTGTTAGAAAGCAGTGAATCTAATGATCTTGACCTGTCAAAAGGAAGTGAATCTAATGATCTTGGCCGGTAAATCTAATGATCTTTACCTGGCATAAGGCTAACTGATACTGATTTGTTATAAGGCTACCTGTTACAATGATATTGACCTGTTATAAGGTAATAAATCTATCTTTACCTTCTATAAGTAAATCTGATGATATTGGCCTGTTATAAGGCAATAAATCTAATGACCTTTCCCTAATATAAAGCACAGTAAATCTAATCATCTAATGATCTTGTCCTGTTTATAAGGCAGTAACTCTAATGACGTTCACCTGTTATAATCTAATGATCAGCTGTTATAAAACAGTAAATCTAATGATCTTGACTTTTTTATGAGACCTAATGATATAAACTGTGAATCTAATGATCTATAGTTGTTATAAGGCATTGTTGTTATTAGGCATTAAATCTAATCTTGTTAAAAGGCAGTAAATCTAATGATTACCTTTTACAAGGTAGTAGATCTAATGATCTTGACCTGTTATAAAACAGTAAATCTAATGATCTTGACCTGTTTAAGGAAGCAAATCTAATGATCTTGACTTGTTATGACAGTAAATCTAATGACTTGACCTTAGGTGGTAAGACATGGTTGTGTAAAATCTAATGGATCTTAAATACGATGTAGTAATAATATTGACCTTGTTACAGAAGCAGTAAATATTATTTTTGACAATTATACAGGCATAAATATATAGTGACCTGCTATAAGGCAGTAAATCTAATCATCTTGACCAGAGGCAGTTACTCTAATGATGACTTTTATTTACTTGTAAATATAAAGATCTTGACATGTTATAAGGCAGTAGATATAAAGATCTTGACTTATCATCAGGCAGTAAATTTAATGATGACCTGTTATAAGGCAGTAAATCTAATGATCTTGCAATGTTATAAGGCAGTAAATCTAATCATCTTGACATGAGGCAGTTCCTCTAATGACCTTTTATAAGGCTACCGCCTTGACTTGTTAAAAGGCAGTAAATATAAGATTGTGACAGGCAGTAAATTTAATGATGTTGACCTGTTATAAGGCAGTAAATCTTATCTATATCAAATGATCTTGACCCGTTATAAGGCAGTAAATCTAATGATGACCTGTTAAAGGCAGTAAATTTAATTTCTTGAAATTCCTAATGGCAGTAAATCTAATGACCTTCACTCGTTATAAGGAAGTATATCTAATGATCTTGACCCGTTACAAGGCAATAAATCTAATGATCTTGACTTGCTTTTACGTAGTAAATCTAATGATCTTGATATAAGGCAATCTAATAATCTTGACCTGTTATATGGCAGTAAATCTAGTAATCTTCACCTTTTATGAGGCAGTAGATCTGTTATAAAGCAGTAAATCTAATCATCTTGACTTCCGAGACATTAAATCTAATGATCCTGACTTAAATAAGTGGTAAATCTAATGATGAACAGTAAAATCTAATGACATTGATCTCTTATACGGCAGTATAAATTTCATTATCTTGACGTGTTACAATGCAGTAGATCTTCATTTGTTATGGTAGCAAATCTAATGATCTTGACCTGTAATATGGCAGAAAATATAATGACGACCTGTTTTATAACAGGTCGTCATTATATTTTCTGCCATATTATCTAATAACTGATTTGTTCCAAGGAAGCATTTAATCTTTAAATTGACTTATTACAGTTCAGCAAATTTAATGATATTGACGTTATAATGCAGGAAATCTAATGATCTTGACCTACTATAATGCTACAAGGAAGTAAATCTATAAGGCAATAAATCTATACTGACGTTATTAGGCAGTAAATCTAATGACCTTGACTTGTTACAAGTCAGTAAATCGAAGGATCTTGACCTGTTATAAGGCAGTAAATATAATGACCTTTCCCTAATAGCACTAAAAATAATCATCTTGACTTTTATAACAGTAAATCTAATGATCTTAATTTAGTCAATAAATTTCATGATCTTGGCCTCTATCTGTTGTAAGACCCGTTATATGGCAGTCACGCTAATAATTTTAATCTGTTATAAGACCTATGATCTTGACTATAAGGCAATATATATACTGATGACCTGTTATGAGGCAGTAAATCTAATGATCTTGACATGCTATACGGCAGTAATATTTAATGTTCTTCACGTTGTTAGGCAGTAAATCTAATGATCTTGACCTGTTATATGTTGTTTTATAGGGCAGCCAATCTATTATCTATCTTGACCTGTTGGCAGTAAATCTAATGATCTTGACCTGTTAGAAGATAGTAAATCTATTGAACATGATCTATTATAAAGCAGTAAATATAATGATCTTTACAATCGACCTTTTATATAATTACCTTGGCAGTAAGACCTGTTATATGGCAGTCACTCTAATGATTTTAATTTGTTATAAGGCCTTTTATCATATGATCTTGACTAGTTATAGGGCAATATATCTGTTATGAGGCAGAAAATCTAATGATCTTGACCTATTAGAATGCAGTAAATCTGATGAGGTTCATCTGTTATAACGCAGTAAATCAAATGATCTTCAGCTGTGATAAAACAGTAAATCTAATGATCTTGACCTGTTTAAGGAAGCAAACCTAATTTAATTATATGTAAATTTAATTATAAATTTAATTTTTTTTAATTATATGTAAATTATATGTAAATCCAACGAGCTTGACCTGTTTTAAGGCAGTATATCAAATGATCTGCCATATAACAGGCAGTAAATCTTTACCTGATATACCTGATACCCTGCCTAATGATATACAAGGTCTAACGATTTTGATCCGTTATAAGAGTAAATCTAATAATCTTGACCCGTTACAAGGCAATAAATCTAATGATCTTGTACTAAATCCAATGAATCTAATGATCTTGATTAAGGAGTAAATCTAATGATCTTGAGATAAGGCAGTGAATCTAATGATCTTGATATAAGGCAGTAAATTTAATGATCTTCATATAACGCAGTAAATCTAAATGATCTTGATATAAGGCAGTAAATCTAATGATCTTGATCTTTTACAAGGCAATAAATCTTGACTTCTTATAAGGCAGTAAATCTAATGATTACCTGTTATATGGCAGTAAATCTAATCATCTTGACTTCTTCCGAGACCTTTTAAAGGTCATGAACTTGACCTGTTAAAAGGCAGTATATCTAATGATCTTGACCTGTTATGAGGCAGTAGATCTAATGATCTTGACCTGATTCAAGGAAGTAATTCTAATGATCGTCTTTTTGCAAGGCAGAAAATTTAATGATCTTGACCCATAACAATGCTGTAAATTTCAGTATCTTGACCTGTTATAGGCAGTAAATTTAATAATCCTGATTGTTTAGCAAAAATCTAATGATCTTGAGTTGTTACAAGCAAAATCTAATGATCTTAACCTGTAATATGGCAGAAAATATAATGAAAATATAAGGTAGTAAATATAATAATTTTCATATGTTCCAGGGAAGCAATTATAAAACCCTAAATCTAATGATCTTGATCTGTTAGAAAGCAGTGAATCTAATGATCTTGACCTGTCAAAAGGAAGTGAATCTAATGATCTTGGCCGGTAAATCTAATGATCTTTACCTGGCATAAGGCTAACTGATACTGATTTGTTATAAGGCTACCTGTTACAATGATATTGACCTGTTATAAGGTAATAAATCTATCTTTACCTTCTATAAGTAAATCTGATCATATTGGCCTGTTATAAAGGCAATAAATCTAATGACCTTTCCCTAATATAAAGCACAGTAAATCTAATCATCTAATGATCTTGTCCTGTTTATAAGCATATCACTTATATAAGACGTAATCTAATGATCTTACTTTTTTAATGAACCTAATGATATAAACTGTAAATCTAATGATCTTGTTAAGCATTTTGTTATGAATCTAATTGTTATAAAGGCAGTAATCTAATGATCCTATACGGTTGTATTTAATGATCTTGTTGTTATTAGGCATTAAATCTAATGATCTTGATTTAAGGAGTAAATCTAATGATCTTACTTTTACACAGTAAATCTAATACTTGACCTGTATAAGTAAAATCAGTAAAATCTAATGATTTTGACCTGCTTAAGGAAGCAAATCTAATGATCTTGACTTGTTATGACATAAATCTAATGATCTTGACCTTGGTGGTCAAGACATGGTGGTAAATCTAATGATCTAATACGATGTAGTAAATATTGACCTGTTACAGAGCAGTAAATATTATTTTTGACAATATATAGGCAATATAAGATGACCTGCTATAAGGCAGTAAATCTAATCATCTTGACCAGAGGCAGTTACTCTAATGATGACCTTTTATTTACTTGTAAATATAAAGATTTTGACATGTTATAAGGCAGTATATATAATGATCTTGACTTATCATCAGGCAGTAAATTTAATGATGACCTGTTATAAGGCAGTAAATCTAATGATCTTGCAATGTTTATAGGCAGTAAATCTAATCATCTTGACATGAGGCAGTTCCTCTAATGACCTTTTATAAGGCTACCAGCCTTGACTTGTTAAAAGGCAGTAAATATAAAGATTGTGACAGGCAGTAAATTTAATGATGTTGACCTGTTATAAGGCAGTAAATCTATCTATATCAAATGATCTTGACCCGTTATAAGGCAGTAAATCTAATGATGACCTGTTAAAGGCAGTAATATTTTGACATTTATAGCTATAGAAATTCCTAAGGCAGTAAATCTAATGACCTTCACTCGTTATAAGGAAGTATATCTAATGATCTTGACCGTTACAAGGCAATAAATCTAATGATCTTGACTTGCTTTTATGTAGTAAATCTAATGATCTTGATATAAGGCAATCTAATAATCTTGACCTGTTATATGGCAGTAAATCTAGTAATCTTCCGAGACATTAAATCTAATGATCCTGACTTAATAAGTGGTAAATCTAATCAGAAATCTATGACTTGAATCATTAAAGCTAATGATCTGACCTTTATAAGGCAGTAAATCTCAACTTGCTATAAGGCAGAAAATCTAAATATCTTGACGTTGTAAGGCTGTAAATTTCATTATCTTGACCTGTTACAATGCAGTAGATCTTCATTTGTTATGGTAGCAAATCTAATGATCTTGATATAAGGCAGAAAATCTAATGATCTTGACCTGTAATATGGCAGAAAATATAATGACGACCTGTTTTATAACAGGTCGTCATTATATTTTCTGCCATATTATCTAATAACTGATTTGTTCCAAGGAAGCATTTAATCTTTAAATTGACTTATTACAGTTCAGCAAATTTAATGATATTGACGTTAATAATAGACAGGTAAATCTAATGATCTCTTGAAGCAGTAAACAAATAATGAACTGACAAGGAAGTAAATCTATAAGGAAATAAATCTATACTGACGTTATTAGGCAGTAAATCTAATGACCTTGACTTGTTACAAGTCAGTAAATCGAAGGATCTTGACCTGTTATAGGCAGTAAATATAATGACCTTTCCTAATAGCACTAAAAATAATCATCTGACTTTTATAACAGTAAATCTAATGATCTTAATTTATCAATAAATTTTCATGATCTTGGCCATTATCTGTTGTAAGACCCGTTATATGGCAGTCACGCTAATAATTTTAATCTGTTATAAGACTATGATCTTGACTATAAGCAATATATAATGATACTGTTATGAGCAGTAAATCTAATGATCTTGACATGCTATACGGCAGTAATATTAATGTCTTCACGTTGTTAGGCAGTAAATCTATGATCTTGACCTGTTATAATGTTGTTTTATAGGGCAGCCAATCTAATACTATCTTGACCTTTGGCAGTAAATCTAATGATCTTGACCTGTTAGAAATAGTAAATCTAATTGAACATGATCTATTATAAGCAGTAAATATAATGATCTTTACAATCGACCTTTTATATAATTACCTTGGATAATGACCGTTATATGGCAGTCACTCTAAATTTGTAATTTGTTATAAGGCTTTTAATTAATATCTTGACTAGTTTATTAAGGGAATATAATCTGTTTTATAGGCAGAAAATCTAATGATCTTGACCTATAAATGCAGAAATATACATGAGTCAACTGTTATAACGCAGTAAATCAAATGATCTTTCTCAGCTGTGATAAAACAGTAAATCTAATGATCTTGACCTGTTAAGGAAGCAAACTAATTAATTATGTAAATTAATTATAAATTTAATTTTGCTTAAATGTAATTATATTGTAATCAACGAGCTTGAACTGTTTTAAGGCTATATCAATGACTGCATATAAGGCAGTAAATCGTTACTGATTACTGTTACCTTCAGTAAATCAGATGATTTGACCGTTATAAGCAGTAAATCTAATATCTTACCCTTACAAGCAAATAAATCTAATGATCTTGTACTAATCCAATGAATCTATATTGATATCTTGATTTAAGGCAGTAAATCTAATGATCTTGAGATAAGGCAGTGTAATCTAATTGATCTTGATATAAGGCAGTAAATTAATGATCTTCATATAAGCAGTAAATCTAAATGATCTTGATATAAGGCAGTAAATCTAATGATCTTGATCTTTTACAAGGCAATAAATCTTGACTTCTTATAATGACTTCTTCCGAGACCTTTTAAAGGTCATGAACTTGACCTGTTAAAAGGCAGTATATCTAATGATCTTGACCTGTTATAAGGCAGTAGATCTAATGATCTTGACCTGATTCAAGGAAGTAATTCTAATGATCATCTTTTTGCAAGGCAGAAAATTTAATGATCTTGACCCATAACAATGCTGTAAATTTCAGTATCTTGACCTGTTATAGGCAGTAAATTTAATAATCCTGATTTGTTATAAGGCAAAAAATCTAATGATCTTAACCTGTAATATGGCAGAAAATATAATGAAAATATAAGGTGGTAAATATGATAATTTTCATATGTTCCAGGGAAGCAATTATAAAACCCTAAATCTAATGATCTTGATCTGTTAGAAAGCAGTGAATCTAATGATCTTGACCTGTCAAAAGGAAGTGAATCTAATGATCTTGGCGGTAAATCTAATGATCTTTACCTGGCATAAGGCTAATGATATGATTTGTTATAAGGCTGCTATAAACCCGTTACAATGATATTGACCTGTTATAAGGTAATAAATCTATCTTTACCTTCTATAAGTAAATCTGATCATATTGGCCTGTTATAAGGCAATAAATCTAATGACCTTTCCTAATATAAAGCACAGTAAATCTAATCATCTAATGATCTTGTCTGTTTATAAGGCAGTAACTCTAATGACGTTCACCTGTTATAATCTAATGATCAGCTGTTATAAAACAGTAAATCAATGATCTTGACTTTTTTATGAGACCTAATGATATAAACTGTGAATCTAATGATCTGGTATAGGCCTAAGAACATCAATTGACGGATAACGAACGAGTGATCATTAGAGTCACATAGTTGATGCATAGGTCTCAAAAAAAGTCATGAGCAGTTAGTTACTGGGGGTGAGACAGCTGAGCATGAGAATATAGACAGGAACGTCTAATGTACTGCCCTTATAACAGACAAAGATCATGAGATGATTAATTTCCGGTGCTGTAGATTAGGGAAAGGTCATTAGATTTAGTGCCTTATAACATGCCAATATCATCAGATTTACTTATAGAAGGTAAAGATAGATGTATTACCTATAACAGTCTATCTATCAGTGGAACAGTAGCCTTATAACAAATCATATCAGTTACCTTATGCCAGGTAAAGACATTAGATTTACGGCCAAGATCTTTTAGATTCCACTTCCTTTTGACAGTCAAGATCAGTAGATGCACATGCTTTCTTCTAACAACAAGATCATTAGATTTAGGTTTTATAATTGCTTCCCGGGAACATATGAAAATTTTTATATTTACTACCTTATAGTTTCATTGATATTTTCTGCCAGATTACAGGTTAAGATCATTAGATTACTGCCTTGTAACAACTCAAGATCCTTAGTTTTTTGCCTTTACATAATCCAGTTATTAAAATTGTACTGCCGAACCAGGTCAAGATACTTGAAATTACAGCATTGTTATGGGCAAGATCATTAAATTTTCTGCCGAGCAAAAAAGAGGATCAGCTAGAATACGTCCTTGGAAGCAGGTCAGATCATTAGATCTACTGCCTTATAACAGGTCAAAGATCATTAGATATTCGCCTTTAACAGGTCAAGGGCAGGACCGTTAAAGGTCTCGAAGAAGGCAAATATGTAGATTTACTGCCATATAACGTATCATTAGATTTACTGGCCCTTATATGAATCAAGAGTTATTGCCTGGTAAAAGATCAAGATCATTAGATGGACTGCCTATAATCAAGATTAGTTAAGTTACTGCTTAGATGAAGATCAGTAATTTACTGCCTTATAGCAAGATCATTAGATTCACTGCCCTTAGCTCAAGAGCATTAGATGGACTCCGGTAATCAAGATCCTGTAGAGCATTGATTTAGTACAAGATCATGAAGTCATATGGATTTAGTACAAGATCATTAGATTAATTGCCTTGTAACGGGTCAAAGATTATGAGATTTACTCTTATATACGATCAAAATCGGTAGACCCTTGTAGATCATTAGCAGGGACAGTGATATCAGGTTAAGATTTCTGCCTGTTATATGGCAGATCATTGGATATACGCCTAAAACTGGTCAGCTTCGTTAGATTTAACATATAATGTACTATAATGAAAAAAAATTAAAGTTAAATAATTAAATTTACATAGAAGTAGAAGTAGGTGTGCTTTCTTATACAGTCATAATCATTAGATTTTACCCTGTTTTAATCACAGCGGAAAGCAGTGTGAGTTACGTGCGTGAGAAAACAATGAACCTCATCAATTTAAGCATTCTAATAGTCAAGATCATTAGATTTTCTGCCTCATAACCGATTAGATTGCCCGAATAAACTAGGTCAAGATCATAGGATAAAAGGCCTTATACACAAAGTAAAAATCATTAGAGTGACTGCCAAATAACAGTCTTACTGCTAGAGGGATTATATAAAAGGTCGATTGTAAAGATCATATGATGTGACTGCTTGCATTATAATCTGTTCACTAGAGTTACTATCTTCTAACAGGCAAGATCAGTTAGAGTTTACTGCCCAACAGGTCAAGATAGATAATAAGATTGGACTGCCCTATAAAACAACATATAACAGGTCCAAAACATTAGATTGACGGGCCGAACAAACGTGAAAAAACATTAAATAATTACGGCCGTATAGCATGTCTAGATCAGTAGATTTACCGGCCTCATAACAGGTTCAGAACATATATATATGGCCTTATATCAAACATAGGTCTGATAACAGATTTAAAATTATTAGAGTGACTGCCATAATAACGGTCTTACAACAGAATAGAGCCAAGATCATGAAAATTTATGACTAAATTAAGATCATGAGATTGACTGTTAAAAAAGTCAAGATGATTATATTTAGTGCTATTAGGGAAAGGTCTTATATTTACTGCCTTATAACAGGTCAAGATCCTTCGATTTACTGAAGTGTAAACAAGTCAAGTCATTAATTACTGCTAATAACGTCAGTAAAAGATGTATTGCACTTCTAGATTTACTTCCGTGTACATTACAGTAGAGTCAAGATCATTAGATTCATGAAGTGCTGAACTGCAAATAAGTCTATTAAGAGTAAAGGCTGTCCTTGGAACAAATCCTGATTAGAATAATTTGGCAGAAAATAGAAAGACGGAACGAACGTGAAGAAAACAGGTCGTCATGATATGTTCTGCCATATTACAGGTCAAGATCATTAGAATTTACTGCCTTAATCAAGAATATTAGATTTGGCTACCATAACAAATGAAGAGCTACGGCATTGTAACACGTTAAGAAATGTATTTATACTGCCGTATAAGATGATCCATGTCATTAATTTACTGTTCATCATTAATTACCACTTATTAAGTCAGGAGCATTAGATTTATGGTCTCGAAGCAAGATGAGTAGATTACTGCTTTATAACAGATCTAACGCCTCATAAAAGGGAAGATTACTAATTTACTGCCATATAACAGGTCAAAGAATTAGTAGATGGCCTAGAGCATCAAGATCATTAGATTTACTAGAAAAGCAAGTCAAGATCATTAGATTTATTGCCTTGTAACGGTCTCAATCATTAATATACGCCTTATAAACGAGTGAAGGTCATTAGATTTACTGCCGGAATGAAGTGTCTAGATTAACATGGTTCGGCCTGGTAACAGGTCCATCAATAGATTTACTTGCCTTATAACGGGTCAAGATCATTTGATATAGAAACTTACTGCCGTATACAGTCAACATCATAAATTTACTGCCTGTCACAATCTTTAGATTTACTGCCTTTTAACAAAGTCAAGGCGGTAGCCTTATAAATGTCATAAGGAACTGCTCATGTCAAGATGATTAGATTTACTGCTTATAACATTGCAAGATCCATTAAAGAATTTACGGCCTTAATCAGTCTTCATTAAATTTACGCCTGATATAAGGCAAGATCATTATATAGACTGCCTTATAACATAGTCAAAAATTCTTTATATTGACAAGTAAATAAAATGTCATCAGGTAGAGGAAATGCCTCTGGTCAAAGGATGAGATTTACTGGCCTTATAGCCGTCATCTTATATTGCCTATATAGTGTCAAAAAATAATAGTACTCTGCCGCGGTAACAGGTCAATATTACTTACTAATCATCGTATTAATCAGAGATTTACCAACCATGTAATGACCACCAAAGTCAAGATCATTAGATTTAGTGTCAGAACTATCAAGATCAATGAGATTGGCTTCCTTAAGCAGGTCATAATCATTAGATGTACTGTTTATAACAGTCTAGATCATTTACCTTGTAAAAGGGAATCATTAGAGTTTACTGCCTTTAACAAGATTAGATTTAATCAATGCTAATAACAACAATGCCTTTAAAAACAGAGATCTTTAGATTCACAGGTTTGCAATCATTAGGTCTCATAAAAAAGTCAAGATCAGTAGATTTACTGTTGGTGAAACAGCGGATCATTGAATAAGAACAGGTGAACCGTCATTAGTGTTACGGCCCTTATAAACAGGACAAAGATCATTAAGATTAGATGTACTGGCTTTATATAAGGGAAAGGTCATAGAATTTATTGCCTTATTACAGGCCAATACTTCAATTTACTTAGAGAAGGAAAAGAAAGATTTATTACCTGATCATTGTAACAGTTGCCTTATAACAAATCAGTAGCATAGCCTATGCAGGTAAAGATCATGAGATTAACCGCCCAAGGTCAGTAGATTCACTTCCTTTTACAGGTCAAGAATCATTAGAGTCACTGAATAACGGCTTTCTAACAGATCAAGATCAGAGATTTAAGGGTTGTTTGATAAATTGTGGCTTCCCTGGAACAGATGAAATTTATTAGAGGTACTACCTTATACTTTTCATTATATTTTTTCTGCAAGACAGGTTTAAGAAGATCCATTAGATTTACATGCCTTGTAACAACTCAAGAGCATTAATTGTTTTGCCTAATAACAATTCCGATTATTAAATGTACTGCCTATAACGGTCCCAAGGATCTGATATTTACAGCATTGTATGGTCAAATCAATAAATGTTTCGGCCGTGCAAAAAGAGAAGCATGAGAAGTGAAGTCCGGAATCAGCAAGATCATTAATCTACCTGCCTTATAACTGGTAAATCAAAGATACTGCCTTAACAGGACGATCCATGACCGTATATAAGGTCTCGGGGAAGAAGTCTAATGATGAAGTATTTGACGGCCATATAACAGTAAGCATTAGTGTTACTGCCTTATAAAGAAGTCAAGATTTTTTGCCGTGTAAAAGATCCAAGATCTCTGATTTACTGCCATTTTATCAAGATCAGTTAGAGTTACTGCGTGTATATGAAAGCATGAAATTTGACTGCCTGATAGCAAGAGCATGAGATTCACTGCCTTACCGCAAGAAGCAGTAGATGTACTGCCGTAATCAAGATCATTAGATTCATGGGATTATACAAATCAGTAGAGTCAGTGTATTTTAGTACAGAGATCAGTAATTTATTGCCTTGTAACGGCAAGATTAGTAATTGACTCGATAAACGGAGCAACATCGTTGAACCTTGGATATCATAGGCAGGGTAATCAGGGATAATCAAGGTAAAGAAGTTACTGCCCTGTTTATGGCAGATCATTTGAGATACTGCCTGAAAACATCAAGCTCGTTGGATTTACCATATAATTTACATATAATTAAAAAAAATTAAATTTATAATTAAATTACATTAATTGTAAAGAGGGGTTTGCGGCCTGAAACAGGTCAAGATCATTAGTTCACTGTTTTAAAATCTACAGCTAAGATCAGTTGTTTAACTGCGTATAACAGATGACCTCATCAGATTAACCTGAATTCATAATAGGTCAAGATCATTAGATTTTTCTGCCTCATTACACGTAATTGCCCATGAACTTGTCAAGATCAGTATGATAAAAGGGCCTTTAACAAATGATAAACAGATAGATGACTCCATAGAACAGTCCTCGGCCAAAGGTAATTATTGAAAAGGGCGATTGTAAAAATCATTATATTTACTGCTTATAATAGATCAGGTCAATAGATTGACTAGCGGCTAGCAACAGGTAAATCATTAGATTTACTGCCAACAGGTCAAGATGGGCTGCCTAAAAAACAACATAGAACAGGGCATGATCATGAGATTTACTGCCTAACAACGTGAAGAACAGGTAAATAGGACGTTGCCGTAACAGGTCAAAGAGCATAGATGTACGGCCTCATATCAGTCATCAGTAGCATATATTGCCTTAGTCAAGATCATTGGGCTTATAACTATTAAAAGTAATTAGCGTGACTGCCATATAACGGTCTGACAACAGATAGAGGCCAAATCATATAAGTGATTGACAAATTAAGATCATTAGATTACTGTTATAAAAGTCAAGATGATCTATTTTTATGCTAGTATGGAAAGGTAATTATATTTACTGCCTAATGAACAGGTCAAGATCCGTCCTTCCGATTTACTGATTGTAACAAGTCAAAGGTTATTAGATTTTACTGCCGGAATAACGGCAGTATAGATGATGCCTTATAGATTTACGGCCGTGTACTTTACAGTTGGTCAAGATCATTAGATCATTGAGATTTGCTGAACTGTAATAAGTCAATTTAAAGATTATAAATCCTTCCTTGGAACAAAATCATTTATTAATAAGATGGCAGAAAAATAGAATGAACGACCTGTTATAAAACAGGTCGTCATTAGATTTCTGCCATATTACAGTCTAGATCATTAGATTTACTGCGCCTTATATCAAGATCATTAGATGTTCGACCATAACAAATGAAGATCTACTGCATTAGTAACACGTAAGATAATGAAAAGTTAGACTGCCGAAGAAGAATCAAGGCATTAGATTTGACTGTGCACTTTAGATTTACCACTTATTTTAATCCAGGATCAGTAGATTTTAATGTCTCGGAGTCAAGATGATTAGATTTACTGCTTTATAACAGATCTACTGCCTCATAAAAGGTGAAGAGTACTAATGTTACTGCATATAACAGTCAAGATTATTAGATTGCCGTATATCAAGAGCTTGATTTACTACTAAAAGCAAAGTCAAGATCAGTAAGTGATTGCCTGGGACGGGTCAAGATCATGAGATAAACTTCCTTATAACGAGTGAAGGTCAGGAATTTACGCCTTAGAAGGGCAAAATGAAATGTACTGCCGTTAACAGGGTCATCAGTAGATTACTGCCGTAGAACGGGTCATGATCTTGTGTTATAGATAAGATTTACTGCCTTATATCTGGTCTACATTCATTATGTTACTGCCTGTCACTAGCTTTTATTTTACGGCCTTTTAACAAGTCAAGCTAGCCTTATAAAAGTCATGAGTGGGGGAAAAAATAAAAAAACTTGCCTCATTGTCAAGATGAGGAGATTTACTGCCTTTATAAATAACTTTGCAAGAATCATTAGGATTTACTGTCTTATAAAAGGTCATCATTAAATTGACCGCCTGATGATATGTCAAGTCATTATATATACTGCCTATAACATGTCAAAATCTTATATTTACAAGTAAATAAAATGTCATCATTAGAGTAACTGCCTCTGTCAGATGAGAATTTACGCCTTTTAGCAGGTCATCTTCATTGCCTATATATTGTCAAAAATAAAATTTACTAGCTCTGTAACAGGTCAATAGTTACTACATCGATTAGATCATTAGATTTAACCGACCATGTCTTGACACCAAGTCAAGTTCAATAGATGTATGCATAACAAGGCCAAACAGTAGATTTGTCTGCCTGAAGCAGGTAAATCATTAGATTTTACTGTGTTATATACTGGTCTAGAATCAGTACCGGTAAAAGGGTATCATATATTTACTCGCTTTTAACAAGAGTAGAGTTAATGCCCTAAGATCAAACAAGTGCCTTAGAACAACTATAGACAGGAGATGCACAGTGATAGCATTAGTGCCAGAAAAAAATTCAAGAGCATTGAAGATGTTGACTGTTGTTATAACAAGCTGAATCATTAGTGTATAAACAGGAAACCATTTGATGGTACTGCCTTATAAACAGGAAAAGATCATTTGTTTATTTAAATTTTCTGGGGGGGTTTTTATTTTTGGGAAAAGGGGGTTTAATTTTTTTTTGGGCCCTTTTAAAAAGGAAAAATCATCAAAATTTACTTATAGAAGGTAAAGATAGATTTAAATTTCCTTTAAAACATTTTAATGGGAAAACCTTATTAAAAAATATATCAGTTTTGCCTTTGGGAGGTAAAAAATCATTAGATTTTCCGGGCCCAAAACATTGATTCCTTTCCTTTTTACAAAGGGCAAGATCATTAGATTCACTGCTTTCTAACAAAAAAAGTTTAAGATTTTTGGGGGGTTTTAAATTTTTCCCTGGAAAAATATGAAAAATTTTATTTACACCCTTTTAAATTTTTTTTTATTTTTTTCCATTTACAGGTTTTTTATTCATTAATTTAAACCCCGGGAACAAAACCCAAAATTTATTTGATTTTTTTTTCCTTAAACAAAACGGATTATTTAAATTTACTGCCCATAACAGGGCAAAAAACTGAAATTTTTCAGATTGTTATGGGGCTAAAACTTTAAAATTTTTTGCCTTGCAAAAAGAGGATCATTTGAATTTTCTTCCTTTAATCAGGCAAGATCATTTGATCTACTGCCTTATAAAAAAAGGTTCCCAAAATCATTTAAAATTTTCCTTTCCCTTTTAAAAAGGTCAAGTTCAAGACCTTTAAAAAAGGGCTTTGGAAAAAGGGCAAGGGTGAAATTTGTTTAAAAGCCATTAAAAACAGGTAATTTATTAGATTTTCGGGCCCTTTTAAGGGAATCAAGATTTTTTGCCCTTTAAAAGATCAAGGGAAACTAGATTTTCTGCCCTTAAAATCAAAATCCCCTTTAGATTACCCCCCCTTTTGAAAGATCATTAAAAAATTTAAGGCCCCCCCCTTTTATCCCTGATCAAAGAATTCCCCCCCCGCCCCCCCCCCCCCCCTTATCCCCCCCCCCCAAGTTCCCCCCCCCCCTGATTTACGCCTTTAATCAAGATCATTTAAATTTATTGGATTTTGTCAAATCATTAGAAAAAATTGGGCCCTTTTAAAGGTTCCCAAAATTATTAGATTTTTCTCTTTTAACGGAAACAAAAAACGTTAGCCTTGGGAACATTAGGAGGGGAACAGGGTTTTTCAGGTAAAGATTTTTCTGCCTGTTATATGGGAGATTTATTTGATATACTTTTAAAACAGTTCAAACTCGGTTTGGGTTTACAATAATTTTCATATAATTTAAAAAAAATTTTTAAAAAAATAATTAAAAATTTTTTCATATAAATTTAAAATTTGGTTTTTTTTTCCCCTTTTCAGGTCAAATCAGAGAACGGGTTTTTTTCACGCTTTAAGGGGCATTTGGGGTTTATGGTTTTTTAAAAGATGAACCCATCAGATTACTGCTTTTTAAAAGGTAAAATCATTAAAATTTTTGCCTTTGGTTAAAAAAAAATTTTTTTAAAACCCCCCCAAAATCTTTTGTTAAAAAGGCCCTTTAAACAAAATTTAAGGTTCATTAGAGGAATTCCATAAACAGGCTTACTGCCAAAAAGGGGATTATAAAAAGGGGGTTGGGGAATTTTTTTTTACTGTTTTTAAATAGATTCAGGGTTCAAAAGATTTACTATCTTCTAACAGGCCCAGGTCAAGGTATTACGGCCAACGGGGCTGATAAAAATAAGGGGCTGCCCTAAAAACAAACATTTTAACAGGCAAGACCCAAATTTATTTGCCAAAAAACGTAAAGGGAACATTAAATTTACTGCCAACCCGGTAATTTTTGGGGCCCCAAAGGAAGCTTTAAAAAGGTACGCCCCTCTTTAACTGTCATCGGGAAATATATAATTTCCCTTTATATCAAGATCATAGGTTTTTAATCAGAAAAAATTTATTACGGGACTGCCTTTAAAAGGGTTTTACAACAAAGGGGGCCCCAAGATCAAAAATTTTGAAAAATTTAAAGATCTTATTTTACGGGTTATAAAAGAAAGGGGGGGATTTTTTTGGGGGGCAAAGGGGAAAAAGGGCTTATTTTTACTGCCTTAAAGGGGGTTTCAAGATCCTTCGATTTACTGATTTTGTAAAAATGCCCAAGGTAATTAGTTTTTCCCCTTAAAACGTCAGTTTAGATTTTTTTTCCCTTTATAGATTTACTTCCTTTTTGCATTTATTTTGGTCTAGATCTTTTTAGTTTTTTCCTGCTTTAAAACGCCCAATATTTTAAAAATTTGCTGAAACTTTTAATAATTTTTTAAAAGTTTTAAATGTTTCCCCTTGGAACAAACAGTTTTTAGATAAATCAAAAAAAGGACACCGGGAAAAAACAGGCGTTTTAAATTTTTCTGCCCATTTTACGGGGCGACTTTATTTTTTCTCCCTTTAAAACAAGATAAATGAATTTCCACCAAACAAATGAAGATTTTTTTTGCATTGTAAAAACTTAAAAAAAAATAAAATTTTTATACTTCCCGAAATAAGAGATAAATTTTTTTTTAAATTTTTAACTTTTCCCTCATTGATTTACCACTTATTTAAAATCAGGGGCATTAGATTTTAAAGGGCTCGGAAGGGCAAGATGAAATTTAAATTTTCTTTCTTTAAACAATCTACTGCCCATAAAAGGTGAAGATTTTCTAGAAATTTTTGCCCAAAAACAGGTAAGATTTTGAGATTTCCATATCAAGATCATTAGATTTTCTACGTAAAAGCAAGTCAAAAAACAATAGATTTTTTGCCTTTGTAACGGGTCAAGATCTTAGATATACTTCCTTTTAAAAGATGAAAGGGCATTTGATTTACTGCCTTAAATTTCAAGAAATTAAAAATTTTCCGCCTTTAACAGGTCTTTATTTGATTTATGCCCATAACGGGGCCCAAGGGCATTTATATAGATAAGATTTACTGCCTTTTTAAAAGGGCAACACATTAAATTTACTGCCCGTCACATTTTTTAATTTTTTTTAAAAGGCGGTAGCCTTTTAAAAGGTCATTAGGGAACTGCCTCATTTTCAAGATGATTAGTTTCTCCTTTTAACATTGCAAGGGTCATTTAAATTTTCGGGCCTTTAAACAAAGGGCATCATTTAAAATTTTCCCCCTGATGTAAGTCAAGATCATTAATTACTGCCTTTTAACCCTGTCAAAAATTTTTTATATTTACAAGGAAATAAAAGGTCATCATTAAAAGTAAAGGGCCCCCGTGTTAATTTAATGCCTTTTAGCGGGCATCCCTTAAAATTTTTCCATATTTGGGGCAAAAATTTAAAATTTTTTGCCTGTAACAGGTCAATATTTTTCAATCGGGATTAGATCATTTGTTTACCCCTTGTCTTGACCACCAAGGCAAAAAAACCCTTAAATTTTTTGTGTCATAAAAAATCCCAAAATTTTGGGTTCCTTAAAACCCCGGGCAAAATCATTTAAATTTTCTGGGTTTTTTAACAGGTCTAGATCATTTGATTACTACCTTGGAAAAAGGTTTTTCCCTTGAATGCCCTTTTTAAAAAGATTAGATTTTAAAGGCCCCAAAAACAAAAAAATGGCCCTATAACCAAAAATAGATCATTAACACCCGTTTAATCATTTGGGCTCAAAAAAAGGCAAGTTTATTTAAATTTCTTTTTATAACCGTTTTTTAGATTTTAACAAGTGAACGGCCCTTTGGTTTCGCCTTATAAAAAAGGACAAGATCATTAGATGATTAATTTTCTGGCTTTATATTTTGGGAAAGGTCATTAATTTTTTGCCTTTTATAAAAAGGCCAATTTTCATCGAAATTTTCTTATAGAAGGGAAAAAATAGATTTATTACCTTATAAAAAGGTCAATATCATTTTTAACCCGGTAGCCTTATAACAAAAAGTATCAGTTAGCCCTTTTGGGCCCGGTAAAGACATTTGAAATTTTCCGGCCCAAAATCATTAGAAAACACTTCCTTTTTTCAGGTTTAAGATCATTAGATTCACTGCTTTCAACAGATCAAAAACATTAATTTAGGGGTTTTTTAATTGGGGGTTCCCGGAAAAATGAAAATTTTTATATTTTCTACCTTAATTTTTTTATATTTTTTTGGCCCTATTAAGGTTAAAATCATTAGATTTTCTGCCCTTTAAAATCAAGGTCATTAG